>NC_052247.1:6653755-6656255 GCF_013401445.1 Tripterygium wilfordii
ACGGACTTAAGGCATATATATAGGGGGTACTGAGGTTAACCTTCAGACCCCCGCGCGCGCTATGGGGCCGCGCGCGCTGACGGGGTGAGAAATGAGCGGGACTACGTTTTTTGAGAAATTGATGTCTCCTACTGCCAGTTTGAGAAACGGACTTAAGGCATATATATAGGGGGTACTGAGGTTAACATTCAGACCCCCGCGCGCGCTATGGGGCCGCGCGCGCTGACGGGGTGAGAAATGAGCGGGACTACGTTTTTTGAGAAATTGATGTCTCCTACTGCCAGTTTGAGAAACGGACTTAAGGCATATATATAGGGGGTACTGAGGTTAACCTTCAGACCCCCGCGCGCGCTATGGGGCCGCGCGCGCTGACGGGGTGAGAAATGAGCGGGACTACGTTTTTTGAGAAATTGATGTCTCCTACTGCCAGTTTGAGAAACGGACTTAAGGCATATATATAGGGGGTACTGAGGTTAACCTTCAGACCCCCGCGCGCGCTAGGTGGCCGCGCTCGCGCTGACGGGGTGAGAAATGAGCGGGACTACGTTTTTTGAGAAATTGATGTCTCCTACTGCCAGTTTGAGAAACGGACTTAAGGCATATATATAGGGGGTACTGAGGTTAACCTTCAGACCCCCGCGCGCGCTAGGTGGCCGCGCTCGCGCTGACGGGGTGAGAAATGAGCGGGACTACTTTTTTGAGAAATTGATGTCTCCTACTGCCAGTTTGAGAAACGGACTTAAGGCATATATATAGGGGGTACTGAGGTTAACCTTCAGACCCCCGCGCGCGCTATGGGGCCGCGCGCGCTGACGGGGTGAGAAATGAGCGGGACTACGTTTTTTGAGAAATTGATGTCTCCTACTGCCAGTTTGAGAAACGGACTTAAGGCATATATATAGGGGGTACTGAGGTTAACCTTCAGACCCCCGCGCGCGCGCTAGGGGGCCGCGCGTGCTCTGACGGGATGAGAAATGAGCGGGGACTACGTTTTTTGAGAAATTGATGTCTCCTACTGCCAGTTTGGAAAACGGACTTAAGACATATATATAGGGGGGTAGTCCGGTGGGTCGAAAGACCTCCCCTCCTATATCGGACGTGGGCTTCGGTTAGGGGTGCTTGGCGTGGACTACAGCCTATATAGCACCCCATGTGGGATTCGGAAGGTCGGAAATCGAGGTGTGGGTGCTCGGCAAGGATCGCTTTCTCGAGCGCCCACTTGCGGGATATGAAATTGCGGGTGATTGCTCGTTCCTCGCACTGCTGCGTGTGCTTGGAGGGCTCTTCCGCTGCTGACGGGATGAGAAATGGGGGGGACTACGCTTTTTGAGAAATTGATGTCTCCTACTGCCAGTTTGGAAAACGGACTTAAGACATATATATAGGGGGGTAGTCCGGTGGGTCGAAAGACCTCCCCTCCTATATGGGACGTGGGCTTCGGTTAGGGGTGCTTGGCGCGGACTACAGCCTATATAGCACCCCACGTGGGATTCGGAAGGTCGGAAACCGAAGCCGTGGGCGCTCGGCAAGGATGCCCTTGCCGAGCGCCCACACGTGGGAATCGGAATTTCGCTGGATTGGTCGTGTCTTGCACAATGAGCGGATTGGATGCGTGGGCATTGGTGTGGGCATCCTATCCAAATCGCTCGACGTCTTGATCCGCTCACGAGTGCTTGGCTTGGCCTTTCAGCTCGGGGTGCTTGGCTTGGGCAACTGAGCTGGGCGCTCCTTGTCGGAATCGAAAGTGGGCGCTCGGCAAGGATGCCCTTGCCCAGCGCCCATACGTGGGAATCGGAATTTCGCTGGATTGGTTGTGTCTTGCACAATGAGCGGATTGGATGCGTGGGCATTGGTGTGGGCATCCTATCCAAATCGCTCGACGTCTTGATCCGCTCACGAGTGCTTGGCTTGGCCTTTCAGCTCGGGGTGCTTGGCTTGGGCAACTGAGCTGGGCGCTCCTTGTCGGAATCGAAAGTGGGCGCTCGGCAAGGATGCCCTTGCCCAGCGCCCATACGTGGGAATCGGAATTTCGCTGGATTGGTTGTGTCTTGCACAATGAGCGGATTGGATGCGTGGGCATTGGTGTGGGCATCCTATCCAAATCGCTCGACGTCTTGATCCGCTCACGAGTGCTTGGCTTGGCCTTTCAGCTCGGGGTGCTTGGCTTGGGCAACTGAGCTGGGCACTCCTCGTCGGAATCGGAAGTGGGCTCTTTGCAAGGATGCCCTTGCCTAGTGCCCACATGTGGGAATCGGAATTTCGTTGGGTAGGTCGTTTCTCGCACAATGAGCGGATTGGATGCGTGGGAATTGGTGTGGGCATCCTAGCCAAATCGCCCGCTGTCTTGATCCGCTCACAAGTGCTTGGCTTGGCCTTTTCAGCTCGGGGTGCTTGGCTTGGGCAACTGAGCCGTGCACTCCTCGTCGGAATCGGAAGTGGGCTCTTTGCAAGGATGCCCTTGCCTAGTGCCCACATGTGGGAATCAGAATTTCGCTGGGTA
>NC_052247.1:6729916-6828339 GCF_013401445.1 Tripterygium wilfordii
CCTCAACTCTCTCCATAGAGGAGCTTTTCACGTATTTGGGCAATTTGAGACATAACTTGGTCTATTCGCGTCTTTACCTTACGAAACGTGCACGAACGCTTAACTATCAAGATAGACTTTTAAGTGCACTAAATAGGGTACAACGGTCCACATTGATGCTTTGGAATTCCTCAACTCTGTCCATAGAGGAGCTTTTCACGTCTTTGAGCAATTTGAGACATTACTTGGTCTATTCGCATCTATACCTTACGAAATGTGGCACGAAGGCTCAACTTGCAAGTTAGACTTTAAGAGCACTAAATAGAGCACAACGGTCCAAATTGATGCTTTGGAATTGCTCAACTCTCTCCGTAGAGGAGCTTTTCCGTTTTTGTTCAATTTCACACATAGCTTGGTCTATTTTCGTCTTTACATTACGAAACGTGGAACGAAGGCTCAACAGCAAGTTAGACTTTTAAAAAGCACGAAAGCGAGTGCAACGGTCCACATTGATGCTTTGGAATTTCTCAACTCTCTCCATGGAGGAGGTTTTCACGTTTTTGTGTAATTTCAAACATAACTTGGTCTATTCGTGTCTTTCCCTTACGAAACGTGGCACGACGCTGAACTAGCAAGTTAGACTTTTAAGAGCACTAAATAGAGTACAACGGTCCACATTGATTCTTTGGAATTCCTCAACTCTCTCCATAGAGGAGCTTTTCACGTATTTGAGCAATTTGAGACATAACTTGGTCCGTTTGCGTCTTTACCTTACGAAACGTGGCACGAAGGCTCAACAATCAAGTTAGACTTTTAAGAGCACTAAATAGAGTACACGGTCCATTCGTGCTTTGGAATTGCTGAACTCTCCCATGGAGGAGCTTTTCACGTTTTTTGTGCATTTCACACATAACTTGGTCTATTCGCGTCTTTACCTTACGAACGTGCACGAACGGTTTAACTAGCAAGTTAGACTTTTAAGAGCACTAAATAGAGTACAACGGTCCATATTCGTGCTTTGGATTGCTCAACTATCTCCATAGAGAAGCTTTTCACGATTTTGTGCAATTTCAAAAATAACTTGGTCTATTCGCGTCTTTACCTTACGAAACATGGCACGAAGGCTCAACTAGCACGTTAGACTTTTAACAACACTCAATAGAGTACAACGGTCCACATTGATGCTTTGGAATTGCTCACCTCTCTCCATAGAGGAGCATTTCACGTCCTTGAGATTTTTGAGACATAACTTGGTCTATTCGCGTGTATACCTTACGAAACGTGGCACGAAGGTTCAACTAGCAAGTTATACTTTTTAAGCACAAAATAGAGTACAACGGTCCACATTCGTGCTTTGGAAATTCTCAACTCTCTCCATAGAGGAGCTTTTCACGTTTTTGTGCAATTCACACATAACTTGGTCTATTGGCGTCTTTACCTTACGAAACGTGGCACGTAGGCTCAACAAGCAAGTTAGACTTTTTAAAGCACTAAATAGAGTACAACGGCCCACATTCGCGCTTTGGAATTGCTCAACTCTCACCGTAGAGGAGCTTTCACGATTTTGTGCAATTTCACACATAACTTGGTCTATTTGCGTCTTTACCTTACGAGACATGGCACGAAGGCTCAACAAGCAAGTAGACTTTTAAAAGCACTAAATAGAGTACAACGGTTCACATTGATGCTTTGGAATTGCTGAACTCTCTCCATAGAGGAGCATTTAACGTTTTTGTGCAATTTCACACATAACTTAGTCTATTCGCGTCTTTACCTTACGAAACGTGGCACGAACGCCTAACTAGCATGTTAGACTTTTAAGAGCACTAAATAGAGTACAACAGTCCACATTGATGATTTGGAATTGCTCACTCTTTCGATAGACAAGTTTTCAGGTATTTGTGCAATTTCAAACACAACTTGGTCTATTCACATCTTTACCTTATGAAACGTGGCACGAAGGCTCAACTAGCAAGTTAGAATTTTAAGAGCACTAAATTGGGTGCAACGGTCCACTTGATGCTTTGGAGTTGCTCAACTCTCTCCATGGAGGAGCTTTTGACGTTTTTGAGCAATTTGAGACGTAACTTGGTCTATTCGCGTCTTTACCTTACGAAACGTGGCACGAAGGCTCAACTAGAAGTTACACCATTAAGAGCACTAAATAGAGTACGACGGTCCACATTGATGCTTTGGAATTGCTCAACTCTTTCCACAGAGAAGCTTTTCACGTTTTTGTGCAATTTCAAACATAACTTGGTCTAATCACCTCTTTATTTACGAAACGTAGCACGGAGGCCCAACTAGCAAGTTAGACTTTCAAGAGTACTCAATAGAGTACAACGGTCCCACATTGATGCTTTGGAATTGCTCAACTCTCTCCATAGAGGAGCTTTTCACGTGTTTGTGTAATTTCACACATAACTTGGTCCTATCCGCGTCTTTACCTTACGAGACGTGGCACGAAGGCCCAAGCAAGTTAGACTTCTAAAAACACTAAATAGAGTACAACGGTCCACATTGTGCTTTGGATTGCTCAACTCTCTCCATAGAGGAGCTTTTTCAAGTTGTTGTGTAATTTCAACGCATAACATAGTCTATTCGCGTCTTACTTACGAAATGTGGCACGAAGGCTCAACTTGCAAGTTAGACTTTTAAGAGCACTAAATAGATGCAGCGGTCCACATTGATGCTTTGGAATTGCTCAACTCTCTCCATAGAGGAGCTTTTCACGTTTTTGTGCAATTTCACACATAACTTGGTCTATTCACAACTTACCTTACGAAACGTGGCACGAACGCTTAACTAGCAAGATAGACTTTTAAGAGCACTAAATAGGGTACAACGGTCCACATTGATGCTTTGGAATTCCTCAACTCTCTCCATAGAGGAGCTTTTGACGTCTTTGAGCAATTTGAGACATTACTTGGTCTATTCGCATCTTTACCTTACGAAATGTGGCACGAAGGCTCAACTTGCAAGTTAGACTTTTAAGAGCACTAAATAGAGCACAACGGTCCAAATTGATGCTTCGGAATTGCTCAACTCTCTCCATAGAGGAGCTTTTCACGTTTTTGTGCAATTTCACACATAGCTTGGCCTATTTTCGTCTTTACATTACGAACGTGGCACGAAGGCTCAACAAGCAAGTTAGACTTTTAAAGCACGAATCGAGTGCAACGGTCCACATTGATGCTTTGGATTTCTCAACTCTCTCCATGGAGGAGCTTTTCACGTTTTTGTGTGTAATTTCAAACATAACTTGGTCTATTCGCGTCTTTCCCTTACGAAACGTGCACGAACACTGAACTAGCAAGTTAGACTTTTAAGAGCACTAAATAGAGTACAACGGTCCCATTGATTCTTTGGAATTCCTCAACTCTCTCCATAGAGGAGCTTTTCACGTATTTGGGCAATTTGAGACATAACTTGGTCTATTCGCGTCTTTACCTTACGAAACGTGGCACGAACGCTTAACTAGCAAGTTAGACTTTTAAGAGCACTAATAGAGTACAACAGTCCAGATTCGTGCTTTGGAATTGCTCAACTGTCTCCATAGAGAAGCTTTTCACGATTTTGTGCAATTTCAAAATAACTTGGTCTATTCGCGTCTTTACCTTATGAAATGTGGCACGAAGGCTCAACTAGCAAGTTAGACTTTTAAGAGCACTAATAGAGGACAACGGTCCACATTGATGCTTTGGAATTGCTCAACTCTCTCCATAGAGGGAGCGTTTCACGTTTTTGTGCAATTTCAAACATAACTTGGTCTATTCGCGTCTTTACCTTACGAAACATGGCACGAAGGCTCAACTAGCACGTTAGACTTTTTAACAGCACTCAATAGAGTACAACGGTCCACATTGATGCTTTGGAATTGCTCACCTCTCTCCATAGAGGAGCATTTCACGTCCTTGAGATTTTTGACATATAACTTGGTATATTAGCGTGTATACCTTACGAAACGTGGCACGAAGGTTCAACTAGCAGTTAGACTTTTAAGAGCACTAAATAGAGTACAACGGTCCACATTCGTGCTTTGGAATTGCTCAACTCTCTCCATAGAGGAGCTTTTCCACGTTTTTGTGCAATTTCACACATAACTTGGTCTATTCGCAGTCTTTACCTTACGAAAGGTGGCACGTAGGCTCAACAAGCAAGTTAGACTTTTAAAAGCACTAAATAGAGTACAACGGCCCACATTCACGCTTTGGAATTGCTCAACTCTCTCTATAGATGAGCTTTTCACGTTTTTGTGCAATTTCACACATAACTTGGTCTATTTGCGTCTTTACCTTACGAGACATGGCACGAAGGCTCAAGAAGCAAGTTAGACTTTTAAAAGCACTAAATAAGGTACAACGGTCCACATCGATGCTTTGGAATTGCTCAACTCTCTCCATAGAGGAGTTTTCACGATTTTGTGCAATTTGAGACGTAACTTGGTCTATTCGTGTCTTTACCTTACGAAACGTGGCACGAAGGCTCAACTAGCAAGTGACACTATTAAGAGCACTAAATAGATTACGACGGTCCACATTGATGCTTTGGAATTGCTCAACTCTTTCCATAGAGGAGCTTTTCACGTTTTTGTGCAATTTCAAACATAACTTGGTCTATTCGCCTCTTTACCTTATGAAACGTAGCACGAATGCTCAACTAGCAAGTTATAATTTCAAGAGCACTCAATAGAGTAAAACGGTCCACATTCATGCTTTGGAATTGCTCAACTCTTTCGATAGACAAGTTTTCAGGTATTTGTGCAATTTCAAACACAACTTGGTCTATTCGCATCTTTACCTTATGAAACGTGGCACGAAGGCTCAACTAGAAAGTTAGAATTTTAAGAGCACTAAATTGGGTGCAACGGTCCACGTTGATGCTTTGAAATTGCTCAACTCTCTCCATGGAGGAGCTTTTGACGTTTTTGAGCAATTTGAGACGTAACTTGGTCTATTCGTGTCTTTACCTTACGAAACGTGGCACGAAGGCTCAACTAGCAAGTGACACTATTAAGAGCACTAAACAGAGTAGAACGGTCCACATTGATGCTTTGGAATTGCTCAACTCTTTCCATAGAGGAGCTTTTCACGTTTTTGTGCAATTTCAAACATAACTTGGTCTATTCGCCTCTTTACCTTACGAAACGTAGCACGAATGCTCAACTAGCAAGTTATAATTTCAAGAGCACTCAATAGAGTACAACGGTCCACATTGATGCTTTGGAATTGCTCAACTCTCTCCATAGAGGAGCTTTTCACGTGTTTGTGTAATTTCACACATAACTTGGTCTATTCGTGTCTTTACCTTACGAGACGTGGCACGAAGGCCCAACAAGCAAGTTATACTTCTAAAAACACTAAATAGAGTACAACGGTCCACATTGATGCTTTGGAATTGCTCAACTCTCTCCATAGAGGAGCTTTTCACGTTTTTGTGTAATTTCACGCATAACATAGTCTATTCGCGTCTTTACCTTACGAAATGTGGCACGAAGGCTCAACTTGCAAGTTAGACTTTTAAGAGCACTAAATAGAGTGCAGCGGTTCACATTGATGCTTTGGAATTGCTCAACTCTCTCCATAGAGGAGCTTTTCACGTTTTTGTGCAATTTCACACATAACTTAGTCTATTCGCGTCTTTACCTTACGAAATGTGGCACGAAGGCTCAACTGGAAAGTTAGACTTTTAAGAGCACTAATAGAGTACAACGGTCCACATTGATGCTTTGGAATTGCTCAACTCTTTCCATAGACAAGTCTTCAGGTTTTTGTGCAATTTCGAACACACCTTGGTCTATTCGCATCTTTACCTTACGAAACGTGGCACGATGGCTCAACTAGCAAGCTACACTTTTAAGAGCACTAAATTGAGCGCAACGGTCCACGTTGATGCTTTGGAATTACTCAACTCTCTCCATGGAGGAGCTTTTGACGTTTTTGAGCAATTTGAGATGTAACTTGGTCTATTCGCGCCTTTAACTGTCAAAACGTGGCACGAAGGCTCAACTAGCAAGTTACACTTTTAAGAGCACTAAATAGAGTAGAACGGTCCACATTGATGCTTTGGAATTGCTCAACTCTTTCCGTAGAGGAGCTTTTCACGTTTTTGTGCAATTTCAAACATAACTTCATCTATTCGCGTCTTTACCTTACGAAACGTGGCAGGAACGCTTAACTAGCAAGTTAGACTTTTAAGAGACTAAATAGAGTACAACGGTCCACATTGACGCTTTGGATATCCTCAACTCTCTCCATAGAGGACCTTTTCACGTCGTTGAGCAATTTGAGACATAATTTGGTCTATTCACGTCTTTACCTTACGAAACGTGGCACGAAGGCTCAACAAGCAAGTTAGACTTTTAAGAGCACTAAATGGAGTAAAACGGTCCACATTCGTCCTGTGGAATTGCTCAACTCTCTCCATAGAGGAGCTTTTCACGTTTTTGTGCAATTTCACACATAACTTGGTCTATTCGCGTCTTTACCTTACGAAACGTGGCACGTAGGCTCAACAAGCAAGTTAGACTTTTTAAAGCACTAAATAGAGTACAACGGCCCACATTCGCACTTTGGAATTGCTCAACTCTCTCCATAGAGGAGCTTTTCACGTTTTTGTGCAATTTCACACATAACTTGGTTTATTTGCGTCTTTACCTTACGAGACATGGCACGAAGGCTCAACAAGCAAGTTAGACTTTTAAAAGCACTAAATAGAGTACAACGGTCCACATTGATGCTTTGGAATTGCTCAACTCTCTCCATAGAGGAGCTTTTCACGTTTTTGTGCAATTTCACACATAACTTAGTCTATTCGCGTCTTTACCTTACGAAACGTGGCACGAACGCCTAACTAGCAAGTTAGAATTTTAAGAGCACTAAGTAGAGTACAACGGTCCACATTGATGATTTGGAATTGCTCAACTCTTTCCATAGACAAGTTTTCAGGTTTTTGTGCAATTTCAAACACAACTTGGTCTATTCACATCTTTACCTTATGAAACGTGGCACGAAGGCTCAACTAGCAAGTTAGAATTTTAAGAGCACTAAATTGGGTGCAACGGTCCACGTTAATGCTTTGGAATTGCTCAACTCTCTCCATGGAAGAGCTTTTGACGTTTTTGAGCAGTTTGAGACGTAACTTGGTCTATTCGCGTCTTTACCTTACGAAACGTGGCACGAAGGCTCAGCTAGAAAGTCACACTATTAAGAGCACTAAATAGAGTACGACGGTCCACATTGATGCTTTGGAATTGCTCAACTCTTTCCATAGAGGAGCTTTTCACGTTTTTGTGCAATTTCAAACATAACCTGGTCTATTCACCTCTTTACCTTACGAAACGTAGCACGAAGGCTCAACTAGCAAGTTAGACTTTCAAGTGCACTCAATAGAGTACAACGGTCCACATTGATGCTTTGGAATTGCTCAACTCTCTCCATAGAGGAGCTTATCACGTTTTTGTGTAATTTCACGCATAACATAGTCTATTCGCGTCTTTACCTTACGAAATGTGGCACGAAGGCTCAACTTGCAAGTTAGACTTTTAAGAGCACTAAATAGAGTGCAGCGGTTCACATTGATGCTTTGGAATTGCTCAACTCTCTCCATAGAGGAGCTTTTCACGTTTTTGTGCAATTTCACAGATAACTTAGTCTATTCGCGTCTTTACCTTACGAAATGTGGCACGAAGGCTCAACTTGAAAGTTAGACTTTTAAGAGCACTAAATAGAGTACAACAGTCCACATTGATGATTTGGAATTGCTCAACTCTTTCGATAGACAAGTTTTCAGGTATTTGTGCAATTTCAAACACAACTTGGTCTATTCGCATCTTTACCTTATGAAACGTGGCACGAAGGCTCAACTAGCAAGTTAGAATTTTAAGAGCACTAAATTGGGTGCAACGATCCACGTTGATGCTTTGGAATTGCTCAACTTTCTCCGTGGAGGAGCTTTTGACGTTTTTGAGCAATTTGAGACGTAACTTGGTCTATTCGTGTCTTTACCTTACGAAACGTGGCACGAATGCTCAACTAGCAATTGACACTATTAAGAGCACTAAATGGAGTACGACGGTCCACATTGATGCTTTGGAATTGCTCAACTCTTTCCATAGAGGAGCTTTTCACGTTTTTGTGCAATTTCAAACATAACTTGGTCTATTCGCCTCTTTACCTTACGAAACGTAGCACGAAGGCTCAACTAGCAAGTTATAATTTCAAGAGCACTCAATAGAGTACAACGGTCCACATTGATGCTTTGGAATTGCTCAACTCTCTCCATAGAGGAGCTTTTCACGTGTTTGTGTAATTTCACACATAACTTGGTCTATCCGCGTCTTTATCTTACGAGACGTGGCACGAAGGCCCAACAAGCAAGTTATACTTCTAAAAACACTAAATAGAGTACAACGGTCCACATTGATGCTTTGGAATTGCTCAACTCTCTCCATAGAGGAGCTTTTCACGTTTTTGTGTAATTTCACGCATAACATAGTCTATTCGCGTCTTTACCTTACGAAATGTGGCATGAAGGCTCAACTTGCAAGTTAGACTTTTAAGAGCACTAAATAGAGTGCAGCGGTTCACATTGATGCTTTGGAATTGCTCAACTCTCTCCATAGAGGAGCTTTTCACGTTTTTGTGCAATTTCACACATAACTTAGTCTATTCGCGTCTTTACCTTACGAAATGTGGCACGAAGGCTCAACTTGAAAGTTAGACTTTTAAGAGCACTAAATAGAGTACAACGGTCCACATTGATGCTTTGGAATTGCTCAACTCTTTCCATAGACAAATTTTCAGGTTTTTGTGCAATTTCGAACACAACTTGGTCTATTCGCATCTTTACCTTACGAAACGTGGCACGATGGCTCAACTAGCAAGCTACACTTTTAAGAGCACTAAATTGAGCGCAACGGTCCACGTTGATGCTTTGGAATTACTCAACTCTCTCCATGGCGGAGCTTTTGACGTTTTTGAGCAATTTGAGACGTAACTTGGTCTATTCACGCCTTTAACTTTCAAAACGTGGCACGAAGGCTCAACTAGCAAGTTACACTTTTAAGAGCACTAAATAGAGTAGAACAGTCCACATTGATGCTTTGGAATTGCTCAACTCTTTCCATAGAGGAGCTTTTCACGTTTTTGTGCAATTTCAAACATAACTTGGTCTATTCGCGTCTTTACCTTACGAAACGTGGCAGGAACGCTTAACTAGCAAGTTAGAATTTTAAGAGACTAAATAGAGTACAACGGTCCACATTGATGCTTTGGATATCCTCAACTCTCTCCATAGAGGACCTTTTCACGTCGTTGAGGAATTTGAGACATAATTTGGTCTATTCACGTCTTTACCTTATGAAACGTGGCACGAAGGCTCAACAAGCAAGTTAGACTTTTAAGAGCACTAAATGGAGTAAAACGGTCCACATTCGTCCTGTGGAATTGCTCAACTCTCTCCATAGAGGAGCTTTTCACGTTTTTGTGAAATTTCACACATAACTTGGTCTATTCGCGTCTTTACCTTACGAAACGTGGCACGTAGGCTCAACAAGCAAGTTAGACTTTTTAAAGCACTAAATAGAGTACAACGGCCCACATTCGCGCTTTGGAATTGCTCAACTCTCTCCATAGAGGAGCTTTTCACGTTTTTGTGCAATTTCACACTAAAACTTGGTTTATTTGCGTCTTTACCTTATGAGACATGGCACGAAGGCTCAACAAGCAAGTTAGACTTTTAAAAACACTAAATAGAGTACAACGGTCCACATTGATGCTTTGGAATTGCTTAACTCTCTCCATAGAGGAGCTTTTCACGTTTTTGTGCAATTTCACGCATAACTTAGTCTATTCGCGTCTTTACCTTACGAAACGTGGCACGAACGCCTAACTAGCAAGTTAGAATTTTAAGAGCACTAAATAGAGTACAACGGTCCACATTGATGATTTGGAATTGCTCAACTCTTTCCATAGACAAGTTTTCAGGTTTTTGTGCAATTTCAAACACAACTTGGTCTATTCACATCTTTACCTTATGAAACGTGGCACGAAGGCTCAACTAGCAAGTTAGAATTTTAAGAGCACTAAATTGGGTGCAACGGTCCACGTTGATGCTTTGGAAGTGCTCAACTCTCTCCATGGAGGAGCTTTTGACGTTTTTGAGCAATTTGAGACGTAACTTGGGCTATTCGCGTCTTTACCTTTTGAAACGTGGCACGAAGGCTCAACTAGAAAGTTACACTATTAAGAGCACTAAATAGAGTACGACGGTCCACATTGATGCTTTGGAATTGCTCAACTCTTTCCATAGAGGAGCTTTTCACGTTTTTGTGCAATTTCAAACATAACCTGGTCTATTCACCTCTTTACCTTACGAAACGTAGCACGAAGGCTCAACTAGCAAGTTAGACTTTCAAGAGCACTCAATAGAGTACAACGGTCCACATTGATGCTTTGGAATTGCTCAACTCTCTCCATAGAGGAGCTTTTCACGTGTTTGTGTAATTTCACACATAACTTGGTCTATTTGCGTCTTGACCTTACGAGACATGGCACGAAGGCCCAAGAAGCAAGTTAGACTTTTAAAAGCACTAAATAGAGTACAACGGTCCACATCGATGCTTTGGAACTGCTCAACTCTCTCCGTAGAGGAGTTTTTCACGTTTTTGGGCAATTTCACACATAACTTAGTCTATTCGCGTCTTTACCTTACGAAACGTGGCACGAACGCCTAACTAGCATGTTAGACTTTTAAGAGCACTAAATAGAGTACAACAATCCACATTGATGATTTGGAATTGCTCAACTCTTTCGATACACAAGTTTTCAGGTTTTTGTGCAATTTCAAACACAACTTGGTCTATTCACATCTTTACCTTATGAAACGTGGCACGAAGGCTCAACTAGCAAGTTAGAATTTTAAGAGCACTAAATTGGGTGCAACGGTCCACGTTAATGCTTTGGAATTGCTCAACTCTCTCCATGGAAGAGCTTTTGACGTTTTTGAGCAGTTTGAGACGTAACTTGGTCTATTCGCGTCTTTACCTTACGAAACGTGGCACGAAGGCTCAACTAGCAAGTTACACTTTTAAGAGCACTAAATAGAGTAGAACAGTCCACATTGATGCTTTGGAATTGCTCAACTCTTTCCATAGAGGAGCTTTTCACGTTTTTGTGCAATTTCAAACATAACTTGGTCTATTCGCGTCTTTACCTTACGAAACGTGGCAGGAACGCTTAACTAGCAAGTTAGAATTTTAAGAGACTAAATAGAGTACAACGGTCCACATTGATGCTTTGGATATCCTCAACTCTCTCCATAGAGGACCTTTTCACGTCGTTGAGGAATTTGAGACATAATTTGGTCTATTCACGTCTTTACCTTATGAAACGTGGCACGAAGGCTCAACAAGCAAGTTAGACTTTTAAGAGCACTAAATGGAGTAAAACGGTCCACATTCGTCCTGTGGAATTGCTCAACTCTCTCCATAGAGGAGCTTTTCACGTTTTTGTGAAATTTCACACATAAGTTGGTCTATTCGCGTCTTTACCTTACGAAACGTGGCACGTAGGCTCAACAAGCAAGTTAGACTTTTTAAAGCACTAAATAGAGTACAACGGCCCACATTCGCGCTTTGGAATTGCTCAACTCTTTCCATAGAGGAGCTTTTCACGTTTTTGTGCAATTTCACACATAACTTGGTTTATTTGCGTCTTTACCTTATGAGACATGGCACGAAGGCTCAACAAGCAAGTTAGACTTTTAAAAGCACTAAATAGAGTACAACGGTCCACATTGATGCTTTGGAATTGCTTAACTCTCTCCATAGAGGAGCTTTTCACGTTTTTGTGCAATTTCACGCATAACTTAGTCTATTCGCGTCTTTACCTTACGAAACGTGGCACGAACGCCTAACTAGCAAGTTAGAATTTTAAGAGCACTAAATAGAGTACAACGGTCCACATTGATGATTTGGAATTGCTCAACTCTTTCCATAGACAAGTTTTCAGGTTTTTGTGCAATTTCAAACACAACTTGGTCCATTCACATCTTTACCTTATGAAACGTGGCACGAAGGCTCAACTAGCAAGTTAGAATTTTAAGAGCACTAAATTGGGTGCAACGGTCCACGTTGATGCTTTGGAAGTGCTCAACTCTCTCCATGGAGGAGCTTTTGACGTTTTTGAGCAATTTGAGACGTAACTTGGTCTATTCGCGTCTTTACCTTACGAAACGTGGCACGAAGGCTCAACTAGAAAGTTACACTATTAAGAGCACTAAATAGAGTACGACGGTCCACATTGATGCTTTGGAATTGCTCAACTCTTTCCATAGAGGAGCTTTTCACGTTTTTGTGCAATTTCAAACATAACCTGGTCTATTCACCTCTTTACCTTACGAAACGTAGCACGAAGGCTCAACTAGCAAGTTAGACTTTCAAGAGCACTCAATAGAGTACAACGGTCCACATTGATGCTTTGGAATTGCTCAACTCTCTCCATAGAGGAGCTTTTCACGTGTTTGTGTAATTTCACACATAACTTGGTCTATTTGCGTCTTGACCTTACGAGACATGGCACGAAGGCTCAAGAAGCAAGTTAGACTTTTAAAAGCACTAAATAGAGTACAACGGTCCACATCGATGCTTTGGAACTGCTCAACTCTCTCCGTAGAGGAGTTTTTCACGTTTTTGGGCAATTTCACACATAACTTATTCTATTCGCGTCTTTACCTTACGAAACGTGGCACGAACGCCTAACTAGCATGTTAGACTTTTAAGAGCACTAAATAGAGTACAACAATCCACATTGATTATTTGGAATTGCTCAACTCTTTCGATAGACAAGTTTTCAGGTTTTTGTGCAATTTCAAACACAACTTGGTCTATTCACATCTTTACCTTATGAAACGTGGCACGAAGGCTCAACTAGCAAGTTAGAATTTTAAGAGCACTAAATTGGGTGCAACGGTCCACGTTAATGCTTTGGAATTGCTCAACTCTCTCCATGGAAGAGCTTTTGACGTTTTTGAGCAGTTTGAGACGTAACTTGGTCTATTCGCGTCTTTACCTTACGAAACGTGGCACGAAGGCTCAACTAGCAAGTTACACTTTTAAGAGCACTAAATAGAGTAGAACAGTCCACATTGATGCTTTGGAATTGCTCAACTCTTTCCATAGAGGAGCTTTTCACGTTTTTGTGCAATTTCAAACATAACTTGGTCTATTCGCGTCTTTACCTTACGAAACGTGGCAGGAACGCTTAACTAGCAAGTTAGAATTTTAAGAGACTAAATAGAGTACAACGGTCCACATTGATGCTTTGGATATCCTCAACTCTCTCCATAGAGGACCTTTTCACGTCGTTGAGGAATTTGAGACATAATTTGGTCTATTCACGTCTTTACCTTATGAAACGTGGCACGAAGGCTCAACAAGCAAGTTAGACTTTTAAGAGCACTAAATGGAGTAAAACGGTCCACATTCGTCCTGTGGAATTGCTCAACTCTCTCCATAGAGGAGCTTTTCACGTTTTTGTGAAATTTCACACATAACTTGGTCTATTCGCGTCTTTACCTTACGAAACGTGGCACGTAGGCTCAACAAGCAAGTTAGACTTTTTAAAGCACTAAATAGAGTACAACGGCCCACATTCGCGCTTTGGAATTGCTCAACTCTCTCCATAGAGGAGCTTTTCACGTTTTTGTGCAATTTCACACATAACTTGGTTTATTTGCGTCTTTACCTTATGAGACATGGCACGAAGGCTCAACAAGCAAGTTAGACTTTTAAAAGCACTAAATAGAGTACAACGGTCCACATTGATGCTTTGGAATTGCTTAACTCTCTCCATAGAGGAGCTTTTCACGTTTTTGTGCAATTTCACGCATAACTTAGTCTATTCGCGTCTTTACCTTACGAAACGTGGCACGAACGCCTAACTAGCAAGTTAGAATTTTAAGAGCACTAAATAGAGTACAACGGTCCACATTGATGATTTGGAATTGCTCAACTCTCTCCATAGAGGAGCTTTTCACGTTTTTGTGTAATTTCACACATAACTTAGTCTATTCGCGTGTTTACCTTACGAAATGTGACACGAAGGCTCAACTTGCAAGTTAGACTTTTAAGAGCACTAAATAGAGTCCAACGGTCCACATTGATGCTTTGGAATTGCTCAACTCTCTCCATAGAGGAGCTTTTCACGTCTTTACATTACGAAATGTGGCACGAAGGCTCAACAAGCAAGTTAGACTTTCAAAAGCACCAAATAGAGTACAACGGTCCACATTGATGCTTTGGAATTGCTCAACTCTTTCCATAGAGGAGCTTTTCACGTGTTTTTGCAATTTCAAACATAACTTGGTCTATTCGCGTCTTTACCTTACGAAATGTGGCACGAAGGCTGAACTTGAAAGTTAGACTTTTAACAGCACTAAATAGAGTACAACGGTCCACATTGATGCTTTCGAATTGCTCAACTCTTTCCATAGACAAGTTTTCAGGTTTTTGTGCAATTTGAAACACAACTTGGTCTATTCGCATCTTTACCTTACGAAACGTGGCACGATGGCTCAACTAGCAAGCTAGACTTTTAGGAGCAGTAAATAGAGTACAACGGTCCACATTGATGCTTTGGAATTCCTCAACTCTCTCCATAGAGGAGCTTTTCACGTCGTTGAGCAATTTGAGACATAATTTGGTCTATTCACGTCTTTACCTTACGAAACGTGGCACGAAGGCTCAACAAGCAAGTTAGACTTTTAAGAGCACTAAATAGAGTAAAATGGTCCACATTCGTGCTTTGGAATCGCTCAACTCTCTCCATAGAGGAGCTTTTTACGTTTTTGTGCAATTTCACACATAACTTGGTCTATTCGCGTCTTTACCTTACGAAATGTGGCACGAAAGCTCAACATGCAAGTTAGACTTTTGAGAGCACTAAATAGAGTACAACGGTCCACATTGATGCTTTGGAATTGCTCAACTCTTTTCATAGAGGAGTTTTTCACGTGTTTTTGCAATTTCAAACATAACTTAGTCTATTCGCGTCTTTACCTTACGAAATGTGGCACGAAGGCTGAACTTGAAAGTTAGACTTTTAACAGCACTAAATAGAGTACAACGGTCCACATTGATGCTTTGGAATTGCTCAACTCTTTCCATAGACAAGTTTTCAGGTTTTTGTGCAATTTCAAACACAACTTGGTCTATTCGTATCTTTACCTTACGAAACGTGGCACGATGGCTCAACTAGCAAGCTAGACTTTTAGGAGCACTAAATAGAGTACAACGGTCCACATTGATGCTTTGGAATTCCTCAACTCTCTCCATAGAGGAGCTTTTCACGTCGTTGAGCAATTTGAGACATAATTTGGTCTATTCACGTCTTTACCTTACGAAACGTGGCACGAAGGCTCAACAAGTAAGTTAGACTTTTAAGAGCACTAAATAGAGTAAAACAGTCCACATTCGTGCTTTGGAATTGCTCAACTCTCTCCATAGAGGAGCTTTTCACGTTTTTGTGCAATTTCACACATAACTTGGTCTATTCGCGTCTTTACCTTACGACACATGGCAGGAAGGCTCAACAAGCAAGTTAGACTTTTAAAAGTACTAAATAGAGTACAACGGTCCACATTGATGCTTAAGAATTGCTCAACTCTCTCCATAGAGGAGCTTTTCACGTTTTTGTGTAATTTCACACATAACTTAGTCTATTCACGTCTTTACCTTACGAAATGTGGCACGAAAGCTCAACTTGCAAGTTAGACTTTTAAGAGCACTAAATAGAGTACAACGGTCCACATTGATGCTTTGGAATTGCTCAACTCTCTCCATAGAGAAGCTTTTCACGTTTTTGTGCAATTTCACACATAACTTAGTCTATTCGCGTCTTTACCTTACGAAATGTGGCACGAAGGCTCAACTTGCAAGTTAGACTTTTAAGAGCACTAAATAGAGTACAACGGTCCACATTGATGCTTTGGAATTGCTCAACTCCTTCCATAGGTCCACATTGATGCTTAGGAATTGCTCAACTCTCTCCATAGAGGAGCTTTTCACGTTTTTGTGTAATTTCACACATAACTTAGTCTATTCGCTTCTTTACCTTACGAAATGTGGCACGAAAGCTCAACTTGCAAGTTAGACTTTTAAGAGCACTAAATAGAGTACAACGGTCCACATTGATGCTTTGGAATTGCTCAACTCTCTCCATAGAGGAGCTTTTCACGTTTTTGTGCAATTTCACACATAACTTAGTCTATTCGCGTCTTTACCTTACGAAATGTGGCACGAAGGCTCAACTTGCAAGTTAGACTTTTAAGAGCACTAAAAAGAGTGCAGCGGTTCACATTGATGCTTTGGAATTGCTCAACTCTCTCCATAGAAAAGCTTTTCACGTTTTTGTGCAATTTCACACATAACTTAGTCTATTCGCGTATTTACCTTACGAAATGTGGCACGAAGGCTCAACTTGAAAGTTAGACTTTTAAGAGCACTAAATAGAGTACAACGGTCCACATTGATGCTTTGGAATTGCTCAACTCCTTCCATAGGTCCACATTGATGCTTAGGAATTGCTCAACTCTCTCCATAGAGGAGCTTTTCACGTTTTTGTGTAATTTCACACATAACTTAGTCTATTCGCTTCTTTACCTTACGAAATGTGGCACGAAAGCTCAACTTGCAAGTTAGACTTTTAAGAGCACTAAATAGAGTACAACGGTCCACATTGATGCTTTGGAATTGCTCAACTCTCTCCATAGAGGAGCTTTTCACGTTTTTGTGCAATTTCACACATAACTTAGTCTATTCGCGTCTTTACCTTATGAAATGTGGCACGAAGGCTCAACTTGCAAGTTAGACTTTTAAGAGCACTAAATAGAGTACAACGGTCCACATTAATGCTTTGGAATTGCTCAACTCCTTCCATAGGTAAGTTTTTAGGTTCTTGTGCAATTTCAAACACAACTTGGTCTATTCGCATCTTTACCGTACGAAACGTGCCACGAAGTCTCAGCTAGCAAGTTAGACTTTTAAGAGCACTAAATTGAGTGCAACGGTCCACATTGATGCTTTGGAATTGCTCAACTCTCTCCATAGAGGAGCTTTTCACGTCTTTACATTACGAAATGTGGCACGAAGGCTCAACAAGCAAGTTAGACTTTCAAAAGCACCAAATAGAGTACAACGGTCCACATTGATGCTTTGGAATTGCTCAACTCTTTCCATAGAGGAGCTTTTCACGTGTTTTCGCAATTTCAAACATAACTTGGTCTATTCGCGTCTTTACCTTACGAAACGTGGCACGAACGCTTAACTTGCAAGTTAGACTTTTAAGAGCACTAAATAGAGTACAACGGTTCACATTGATGCTTTAGAATTGCTCAACTCTCTCCATAGAGGAGCGTTTCACGTTTTTGTGCAATTTCACACATAACTTAGTCTATTCACGTCCTTACCTTACGAAACGTGGCACGAAGGCTCAACTAGCAAGTTAGAAATTTAAGAGCACTAAATTGGGTGCAACGGTCCACGTTGATGCTTTGGAATTGCTCAACTCTCTCCATAGAGAAGCTTTTCACGTTTTTGTGCAATTTCACACATAACTTAGTCTATTCGCGTCTTTACCTTACGAAATGTGGCACGAAGGCTCAACTTGCAAGTTAGACTTTTAAGAGCACTAAATAGAGTACAACGGTCCACATTGATGCTTTGGAATTGCTCAACTCCTTCCATAGGTCCACATTGATGCTTAGGAATTGCTCAACTCTCTCCATAGAGGAGCTTTTCACGTTTTTGTGTAATTTCACACATAACTTAGTCTATTCGCTTCTTTACCTTACGAAATGTGGCACGAAAGCTCAACTTGCAAGTTAGACTTTTAAGAGCACTAAATAGAGTACAACGGTCCACATTGATGCTTTGGAATTGCTCAACTCTCTCCATAGAGGAGCTTTTCACGTTTTTGTGCAATTTCACACATAACTTAGTCTATTCGCGTCTTTACCTTACGAAATGTGGCACGAAGGCTCAACTTGCAAGTTAGACTTTTAAGAGCACTAAAAAGAGTGCAGCGGTTCACATTGATGCTTTGGAATTGCTCAACTCTCTCCATAGAAAAGCTTTTCACGTTTTTGTGCAATTTCACACATAACTTAGTCTATTCGCGTATTTACCTTACGAAATGTGGCACGAACGCTCAACTTGAAAGTTAGACTTTTAAGAGCACTAAATAGAGTACAACGGTCCACATTGATGCTTTGGAATTGCTCAACTCCTTCCATAGGTCCACATTGATGCTTAGGAATTGCTCAACTCTCTCCATAGAGGAGCTTTTCACGTTTTTGTGTAATTTCACACATAACTTAGTCTATTCGCTTCTTTACCTTACGAAATGTGGCACGAAAGCTCAACTTGCAAGTTAGACTTTTAAGAGCACTAAATAGAGTACAACGGTCCACATTGATGCTTTGGAATTGCTCATCTCTCTCCATAGAGGAGCTTTTCACGTTTTTGTGCAATTTCACACATAACTTAGTCTATTCGCGTCTTTACCTTATGAAATGTGGCACGAAGGCTCAACTTGCAAGTTAGACTTTTAAGAGCACTAAATAGAGTACAACGGTCCACATTAATGCTTTGGAATTGCTCAACTCCTTCCATAGGTAAGTTTTTAGGTTCTTGTGCAATTTCAAACACAACTTGGTCTATTCGCATCTTTACCGTACGAAACGTGCCACGAAGTCTCAGCTAGCAAGTTAGACTTTTAAGAGCACTAAATTGAGCGCAACGGTCCACATTGATGCTTTGGAATTGCTCAACTCTCTCCATAGAGGAGCTTTTCACGTCTTTACATTACGAAATGTGGCACGAAGGCTCAACAAGCAAGTTAGACTTTCAAAAGCACCAAATAGAGTACAACGGTCCACATTGATGCTTTGGAATTGCTCAACTCTTTCCATAGAGGAGCTTTTCACGTGTTTTCGCAATTTCAAACATAACTTGGTCTATTCGCGTCTTTACCTTACGAAATGTGGCACGAAGGCTGAACTTGAAAGTTAGACTTTTAACAGCACTAAATAGAGTACAACGGTCCACATTGATGCTTTCGAATTGCTCAACTCTTTCCATAGACAAGTATTCAGGTTTTTGTGCAATTTGAAACACAACTTGGTCTATTCGCATCTTTACCTTACGAAACGTGGCACGATGGCTCAACTAGCAAGCTAGACTTTTAGGAGCAGTAAATAGAGTACAACGGTCCACATTGATGCTTTGGAATTCCTCAACTCTCTCCATAGAGGAGCTTTTCACGTCGTTGAGCAATTTGAGCCATAATTTGGTCTATTCACGTCTTTACCTTACGAAACGTGGCACGAAGGCTCAACAAGCAAGTTAGACTTTTAAGAGCACTAAATAGAGTAAAACGGTCCACATTCGTGCTTTGAAATCGCTCAACTCTCTCCATAGAGGAGCTTTTTACGTTTTTGTTCAATTTCACACATAACTTGGTCTATTCGCGTCTTTACCTTACGACACATGGCAGGAAGGCTCAACAAGCAAGTTAGACTTTTAAAAGTACTAAATAGAGTACAACGGTCCACATTGATGCTTAGGAATTGCTCAACTCTCTCCATAGAGGAGCTTTTCACGTTTTTGTGTAATTTCACACATAACTTAGTCTATTCACGTCTTTACCTTACGAAATGTGGCACGAAAGCTCAACTTGCAAGTTAGACTTTTAAGAGCACTAAATAGAGTACAACGGTCCACATTGATGCTTTGGAATTGCTCAACTCTCTCCATAAAGGAGTTTTTCACGTTTTTGTGCAATTTCACACATAACTTAGTCTATTCGCGTCTTTACCTTACGAAATGTGGCACGAAGGCTCAACTTGCAAGTTAGACTTTTAAGAGCACTAAATAGAGTACAACGGTCCACATTGATGCTTTGGAATTGCTCAACTCCTTCCATAGGTCCACATTGATGCTTAGGAATTGCTCAACTCTCTCCATAGAGGAGCTTTTCACGTTTTTGTGTAATTTCACACATAACTTAGTCTATTCGCTTCTTTACCTTACGAAATGTGGCACGAAAGCTCAACTTACAAGTTAGACTTTTAAGAGCACTAAATAGAGTACAACGGCCCACATTGATGCTTTGGAATTGCTCAACTCTCTCCATAGAGGAGCTTTTCACGTTTTTGTGCAATTTCACACATAACTTAGTCTATTCGCGTCTTTACCTTACGAAATGTGGCACGAAGGCTCAACTTGCAAGTTAGACTTTTAAGAGCACTAAATAGAGTACAACGGTCCACATTGATGCTTTGGAATTGCTCAACTCCTTCCATAGTTAAGTTTTCAGGTTCTTGTGCAATTTCAAACACAACTTGGTCTATTCGCATATTTACCGTACGAAACGTGCCACGAAGTCTCAACTAGCAAGTTAGACTTTTAAGAGCACTAAATTGAGTGCAACGGTCCACGTTGATGCTTTGGAATTGCTCAACTCTCTCCATGGAGGAGCTTTTGACGTTTTTGAGCAATTTGAGACGTAACATGGTCTATCCGCGCCTTTACCTTACGAAACGCGGCACGAAGGCTCAACTAGCAAGTTACACTTTTCAGAGCACTAAATAGAGTACAACGGTCCACATTGATGCTTTGGAATTGCTCAACTCTTTCCATAGAGGAGCTTTTCACGTTTTTGTGCAATTTCAAACATAACTTGGTCTATTCGCGTCTTTGCCTTACGAAACGTGGCACGAACGCTTAACTAGAAAGCTCAAATTTTAAGAGCACTAAATAGAGTACAACGGTCCACATTGATGCTTTGGAATTCCTCAACTCTGTCCATAGAAGAGCTTTTCACGTCTTTGAGCAATTTGAGACATAATTTGGTCTATTCACGTCTTAACCTTACGAAACGTGGCACGAAGGCTCAACAAGCAAGTTAGACTTTTAAGAGCACTAAATAGAGTAAAACGGTCCACATTTGTGCTTTGGAATTGCTCAACTCTCTCCATAGAGGAGCTTTTCACGTTTTTGTGCAATTTCACACATAACTTGGTCTATTCGCGTCTTTACCTTACGCGACATGGCACGAAGGCTCAACAAGCAAGTTAGACTTTTTAAAGCCCTAAATAGAGTACAACGGTCCACATTGATGCTTTGGAATTGCTCAACTCTCTCCATAGAGGAGCTTTTCACGTTTTTGTTTAATTTCACACATAACTTAGTCTATTCGCGTGTTTACCTTACGAAATGTGGCACGAAGGCTCAACTTGCAAGTTAGACTTTTAAGGGCACTAAATAGAGTCCAACGGTCCACATTGATGCTTTGGAATTGCTCAACTCTCTCCATAGAGGAGCTTTTCGCGTCCTTACATTACGAAATGTGGCACGAGGGCTCAACAAGCAAGTTAGACTTTTAAAAGCACCAAATAGAGTACCGGTCCACATTGATGCTTTGGAATTGCTCAACTCTTTCCATAGAGGAGCTTTTCACGTGTTTTTGCAATTTCAAACATAACTTGGTCTATTCGCGTCTTTACCTTACGAAATGTGGCACGAAGGCTCAACTTGAAAGTTAGACTTTTAACAGCACTAAATAGAGTACAACGGTCCACATTGATGCTTTGGAATTGCTCAACTCTTTCCATAGACAAGTTTTCAGGTTTTTGTGCAATTTCAAACACAACTTGGTCTATTCGCATCTTTACCTTACGAAACGTGGCACGATGGCTCAACTAGGAAGCTAGACTTTTGGGAGCACTAAATAGAGTACAACAGTCCACATTGATGCTTTGGAATTCCTCAACTCTCTCCATAGAGGAGCTTTTCACGTCGTTGAGCAATTTGAGACATAATTTGGTCTATTCACGTCTTTACCTTACGAAACGTGGCGCGAAGGCTCAACAAGTAAGTTAGACTTTTAAGAGCACTAAATAGAGTAAAACAGTCCACATTCGTGCTTTGGAATTGCTCACCTCTCTCCATAGAGGAGCTTTTCACGTTTTTGTGCAATTTCACACATAACTTGGTCTATTCACGTCTTTACCTTACGACACATGGCAGGAAGGCTCAACAAGCAAGTTAGACTTTTAAAAGTACTAAATAGAGTACAACGGTCCACAATGATGCTTAGGAATTGCTCAACTCTCTCCATAGAGGAGCTTTTCACGTTTTTGTGCAATTTCACACATTACTTAGTCTATTCGCGTCTTTACCTTACGAAATGTGGCACGAAGGCTCAACTTGCAAGTTAGAGTTTTAAGAGCACTAAATAGAGTACAACGGTCCACATTGATGCTTTGGAATTGCTCAACTCTCTCCATAGAGGAGCTTTTCACGTTTTTGTGCAATTTCACACATTACTTAGTCTATTCGCGTCTTTACCTTACGAAATGTGGCACGAAGGCTCAACTTGCAAGTTAGAGTTTTAAGAGCACTAAATAGAGTACAACGGTCCACATTGATGCTTTGGAATTGCTCAACTCTTTCCATTGAGGAGCTTTTCACGTTTTTGTGCAATTTCGAACATAACTTGATCTATTCGCGTCTTTGCCTTACGAAACGTGGCACGAACGCTTAACTAGAAAGTTAGAATTTTAAGAGCACTAAATAGAGTACAACGGTCCACATTGATGCTTTCGAATTCCTCAACTCTGTCCATAGAAGAGCTTTTCACGTCTTTGAGCAATTTGAGACATAATTTGGTCTATTCACGTCTTTACCTTACGAAACGTGGGACGAAGGCTCAACAAGCAAGTTAGACTTTTAAGAGCACTAAATAGAGTAAAACGGTCCACATTTGTGCTTTGGAATTGCTCAACTCTCTCCATAGAGGAGCTTTTCACGTTTTTGTGCAATTTCACACATAAGTTGGACTATTCGCGTCTTTACCTTACGGGACATGGCACGAAGGCTCAACAAGCAAGTTAGACTTTTAAAAGCCCTAAATAGAGTACAACGGTCCACATTGATGCTTTGGAATTGCTCAACTCTCTCCATAGAGGAGCTTTTCACGTTTTTGTGTAATTTCACACATAACTTAGTCTATTCGCGTCTCTAGCTTACGAAATGTGGCACGAAAGCTCAACTTGCAAGTTAGACTTTTAAGAGCACTAAATAGAGTACAACGGTCCACATTGATGCTTTGGAATTGCTCAACTCTCTCCATAGAGGAGCTTTTCACGTTTTTGTGCAATTTCACACATAACTTAGTCTATTCGCGTCTTTACCTTACGAAATGTGGCACGAAGGCTCAACTTGCAAGTTAGACTTTTATGAGCACTAAATAGGGTACAACGGTCCACATTGATGCTTTGGAATTGCTCAACTCCTTCCATAGGTCCACATTGATGCTTAGGAATTGTTCAACTCTCTCCATAGAGGAGCTTTTCACGTTTTTGTGTAATTTCACACATAACTTAGTCTATTCGCTTCTTTACCTTACGAAATGTGGCACGAAAGCTCAACTTGCAAGTTAAACTTTTAAGAGCACTAAATAGAGTACAACGGTCCACATTGATGCTTTGGAATTGCTCAACTCTCTCCATAGAGGAGCTTTTCACGTTTTTGTGCAATTTCACACATTACTTAGTCTATTCGCGTCTTTACCTTACGAAATGTGGCACGAAGGCTCAACTTGCAAGTTAGACTTTTAAGAGCACTAAATAGAGTACAACGGTCCACATTGATGCTTTGGAATTGCTCAACTCTTTCCATAGAGGAGTTTTTCACGTTTTTGTGCAATTTCAAACATAACTTGATCTATTCGCGTCTTTGCCTTACGAAACGTGGCACGAACGCTTAACTAGAAAGTTAGAATTTTAAGAGCACTAAATAGAGTACAACGGTCCACATTGATGCTTTGGAATTCCTCAACTCTGTCCATAGAAGAGCTTTTCACGTCTTTGAGCAATTTGAGACATAATTTGGTCTATTCACGTCTTTACCTTACGAAACGTGGGACGAAGGCTCAACAAGCAAGTTAGACTTTTAAGAGCACTAAATAGAGTAAAACGGTCCACATTTGTGCTTTGGAATTGCTCAACTCTCTCCATAGAGGAGCTTTTCACGTTTTTGTGCAATTTCACACATAACTTGGTCTATTCGCGTCTTTACCTTACAGGACATGGCACGAATGCTCAACAAGCAAGTTAGACTTTTAAAAGCCCTAAATAGAGTACAACGGTCCACATTGATGCTTTGGAATTGCTCAACTCTCTCCATAGAGGAGCTTTTCACGTTTTTGTGTAATTTCACACATAACTTAGTCTATTCGCGTCTTTACCTTACGAAATGTGGCACGAAAGCTCAACTTGAAAGTTAGACTTTTAAGAGCACTAAATAGAGTACAACGGTCCACATTGATGCTTTGGAATTGCTCAACTCTCTCCATAGAGGAGCTTTTCACGTTTTTGTGCAATTTCACACATAACTTAGTCTATTCGCGTCTTTACCTTACGAAATGTGGCACGAAGGCTCAACTTGCAAGTTAGACTTTTAAGAGCACTAAATAGGGTACAACGGTCCACATTGATGCTTTGGAATTGCTCAACTCCTTCCATAGGTCCACATTGATGCTTAGGAATTGCTCAACTCTCTCCATAGAGGAGCTTTTCACGTTTTTGTGTAATTTCACACATAACTTAGTCTATTCGCTTCTTTACCTTACGAAATGTGGCACGAAAGCTCAACTTGCAAGTTACACTTCTAAGAGCACTAAATAGAGCACAACGGTCCACATAGATGCTTTGGAATTGCTCAACTCTCTCCATAGAGGAGCTTTTCACGTTTTTGTGCAATTTCACACATTACTTAGTCTATTCGCGTCTTTACCTTACGAAATGTGGCACGAAGGCTCAACTTGCAAGTTAGAATTTTAAGAGCACTAAATAGAGTACAACGGTCCACATTGATGCTTTGGAATTGCTCAACTCCTTCCATAGACAAGTTTTCAGGTTCTTGTGCAATTTCAAACACAACTTGGTCTATTCGCATCTTTACCGTACGAAACGTGGCACGAAGTCTCAACTAGCAAGTTAGACTTTTAAGAGCACTAAATTGAGGGCAACGGTCCACGTTGATGCTGTGGAATTGCTCAACTCTCTCCATGGAGGAGCTTTTGACGTTTTTGAGCAATTTGAGACGTAACTTGGTCTATTCGCGCCTTTACCTTACGAAACGTGGCACGAAGGCTCAACTAGCAAGTTACACTTTTCAGAGCACTAAATAGAGTACAACGGTCCACATTGATGCTTTGGAATTGCTCAACTCTTTCCATGGAGGAGCTTTTCACGTTTTTGTGCAATATCAAACATAACTTGATCTATTCGCGTCTTTGCCTTACGAAACGTGGCACGAACGCTTAACTAGAAAGTTAGAATTTTAAGAGCACTAAATTGTGTACAACGGTCCACATTGATGCTTTGGAATTCCTCAACTCTGTCCATAGAAGAGCTTTTCACGTCTTTGAGCAATTTGAGACATAATTTGGTCTATTCACGTCTTTACCTTACGAAACGTAGGACGAAGGCTCAACAAGCAAGTTAGACTTTTAAGAGCACTAAATAGAGTAAAACGGTCCACACTTGTGCTTTGGAATTGCTCAACTCTCTCCATAGAGGAGCTTTTCACGTTTTTGTGCAATTTCACACATAACTTGGTCTATTCGCGTCTTTACCTTACGGGACATGGCACGAAGGCTCAACAAGCAAGTTAGACTTTTAAAAGCCCTAAATAGAGTACAACGGTCCACATTGATGCTTTGGAATTGCTCAACTCTCTCCATAGAGGAGCTTTTCACGTTTTTGTGTAATTTCACACATAACTTAGTCTATTCGCGTGTTTACCTTACGAAATGTGGCACGGAAGCTCAACTTTGCAAGTTAGACTTTTAAGAGCACTAAATAGAGTCCAACGATCCACATTGATGCTTTGGAATTGCTCAACTCTTTCCATAGAGAAGCTTTTCACGTGTTTGTGCAATTTCAAACATGACTTGGTCTATTCGCCGCTTTAACTTACGAAACGTAGCACGAAGGCTCAACTAGCAAGTTACACTTTTAAGAGCACTAAATAGAGTACAACGGTCCACATTGATGCTTTGGAATTGCTTAACTCTTTCCATAGAGGAGCTTTTCACGTTTTTGTGCAATTTCAAACATAACTTGGTCTATTCGCCTCTTTACCTTACGAAACGTAGCACGAAGGCTCAACTAGCAAGTTAGACTTTCAAGAGCACTCAATAGAGGACAACGGTCCGCATTGATGCTTTGGAATTGCTCAACTCTCTCCATAGAGGAGCTTTTCACGTCTTTGAGCAATTTGAGACATAACTTGGTCTATTCGCATCTTTACCTTGCGAAACGTGGCACGAAGGCTCAACTAGCAAGTTAGACTTTTAAGAGCACAAAATAGAGTACAACGGTCCACATTGTTGCTTTGGAATTGCTCAACTCTCTCCATAGAGGAGCTTTTGACCTTTTTGTGCAATTTCACACATAACTTAGTCTATTCGCATATTTACCTTACGAAATGTGGCACGAAGACTCAACTTGCAAGTTAGACTTTTAAGAGCACTAAATAGAGTACAACGGTCCACATTGATGCTTTGGAATTGCTCAACTCCTTCCATAGACAAGTTTTCAGGTTCTTGTGCAATTTCAAACACAACTTGGTCTATTCGCATCTTTACCGTACGAAACGTGGCACGAAGTCTCAACTAGCAAGTTAGACTTTTAAGAGCACTAAATTGAGGGCAACGGTCCACGTTGATGCTTTGGAATTGCTCAACTCTCTCCATGGAGGAGCTTTTGACGTTTTTGAACAATTTGAGACGTAACTTGGTCTATTCGCGCCTTTACCTTACGAAACGTGGCACGAAGGCTCAACTAGCAAGTTACACTTTTCAGAGCACTAAATAGAGTACAACGGTCCACATTGATGCTTTGGAATTGCTCAACTCTTTCCATGGAGGAGCTTTTCACGTTTTTGTGCAATATCAAACATAACTTGATCTATTCGCGTCTTTGCCTTACGAAACGTGGCACGAACGCTTAACTAGAAAGTTAGAATTTTAAGAGCACTAAATTGTGTACAACGGTCCACATTGATGCTTTGGAATTCCTCAACTCTGTCCATAGAAGAGCTTTTCACGTCTTTGAGCAATTTGAGACATAATTTGGTCTATTCACGTCTTTACCTTACGAAACGTAGGACGAAGGCTCAACAAGCAAGTTAGACTTTTAAGAGCACTAAATAGAGTAAAACGGTCCACACTTGTGCTTTGGAATTGCTCAACTCTCTCCATAGAGGAGCTTTTCACGTTTTTGTGCAATTTCACACATAACTTGGTCTATTCGCGTCTTTACCTTACGGGACATGGCACGAAGGCTCAACAAGCAAGTTAGACTTTTAAAAGCCCTAAATAGAGTACAACGGTCCACATTGATGCTTTGGAATTGCTCAACTCTCTCCATAGAGGAGCTTTTCACGTTTTTGTGTAATTTCACACATAACTTAGTCTATTCGCGTGTTTACCTTACGAAATGTGGCACGGAAGCTCAACTTGCAAGTTAGACTTTTAAGAGCACTAAATAGAGTCCAACGATCCACATTGATGCTTTGGAATTGCTCAACTCTTTCCATAGAGGAGCTTTTCACGTGTTTGTGCAATTTCAAACATAACTTGGTCTATTCGCCGCTTTAACTTACGAAACGTAGCACGAAGGCTCAACTAGCAAGTTACACTTTTAAGAGCACTAAATAGAGTACAACGGTCCACATTGATGCTTTGGAATTGCTTAACTCTTTCCATAGAGGAGCTTTTCACGTTTTTGTGCAATTTCAAACATAACTTGGTCTATTCGCCTCTTTACCTTACGAAACGTAGCACGAAGGCTCAACTAGCAAGTTAGACTTTCAAGAGCACTCAATAGAGGACAACGGTCCGCATTGATGCTTTGGAATTGCTCAACTCTCTCCATAGAGGAGCTTTTCACGTCTTTGAGCAATTTGAGACATAACTTGGTCTATTCGCATCTTTACCTTGCGAAACGTGGCACGAAGGCTCAACTAGCAAGTTAGACTTTTAAGAGCACAAAATAGAGTACAACGGTCCACATTGTTGCTTTGGAATTGCTCAACTCTCTCCATAGAGGAGCTTTTGACCTTTTTGTGCAATTTCACACATAACTTAGTCTATTCGCATATTTACCTTACGAAATGTGGCACGAAGACTCAACTTGCAAGTTAGACTTTTAAGAGCACTAAATAGCGTACACCGGTACAAATCGATGCTTTGGAGTTGCTCAACTCTCTCCCTAGAGGAGCTTTTCACTTTTTTGTGCAATTTCAAACATAACTTGGTCTATTCGCGTCTTTACCTTACGAAACATGGCACGAAGGCTCAACTAGCACGTTAGACTTTTAACGGCACTCAATAGAGTACAACGGTCCACATTGATGCTTTGGAATTGCTCAACTCTCTGCATAGAGGTGCTTTTCACGTCTTTGAGCAATTTGAGATATAATTTGGTCTATTCGCGTCTTTACCTTACGAAACCTTGCACATAGGCTCAGCTAGCAAGTTAGACTTTTAAGAGCACTAAATAGAGTACAACGGTCCACATTCGTGCTTTGGAATTGCTCAACTCTTTCCACAGAGGAGCTTTTCACGTGTTTGTGAAATTTCAAACATAACTTGGTCTATTCGCTTCTTTACCTTACGAAACGTAGCACGAACGCTTAACTAGCAACTTAGACTTTTAAGAGCACTAAATAGAGTACAACGGTCCACAATGATGCTTTGGAATGCCTCAACTCTCTCCATAGAGGAGCTTTTCACGTCTTTGAGCAATTCGAGATAAATCTTGGTCTATTCGTGTCTTGACCTTACGAAACGTTACACATAGGCTCCACTAGCAAGTTAGACTTTTAAGAGCACTAAATAGAGTACAACGGTCCACATTTGTGCTTTGGAATTGCTCAACTGTCTCCATAGAGGAGCTTTTCACGTTTTTGTGCAATTTCACACATAACTTGGTCTATTCGCGTCTTTACATTACGAAATGTGACACGAAGGCTCAACAAGCAATTTATACTTTTAAAAGCACCAAATAGAGTACAACGGTCCACATTGATGCTTTGGAATTGCTCAACTCTTTCCATAGAGGAGCTTTTCACGTGTTTGTGCAATTTCAAACATAACTTGGTCTATTCGCGTCTTTACCTTACGAATCCAAAGGCCATCATTTATTCCACCTAAGAGACAAACTTTTCTCAAGTCAATTGTTGTATCTTTCAAGATACATCTAAAGTCTATATCCATCCAAAAGCCATGATTTACTCCACCTAAAAGACAAACTTTTCTCAAGTCAATTGTTGTATCTTCCAAGATGCCTCCAAAGTCTATATCCATCCAAAAGCCATTATTTCCTCCTACCAAAGGAGACTTGTTGTAAACATTTTCACACTTCTCTAAGCCTTCTAACGTCTCTAATGATCCAAGGGTCCATATCTTTCATATCAATCCAATGGCCCTCATTTCATGAGCTTACACTCCACAATTTTCTATAAAAACTAACTCTTTGTCTATGGTGCATATACTTGGCCGAAAATTACACTCTCTCTCTAGTGTTCTTCATCTTCTAAGCTTTCATTCTTTCACTCATTCATTTCTTGATTACATACTTGATTTTGAAGAGAGATCACACACACTAGCCAAGTAAAGCTTTATTGTTACTCTTGAGCCTTTCTTACCAGATTCTTATCATTTCCTCAAGAGTCATTCTACTTGCTTGAGCAATCTGATTTCCAGCACCTATAAGGCTTCATTCTATATCTCCATTTCACCATTCAAGCCTTATCACAACTGATTTTCGTTGGTTGATACACTACTCAAAATTTCACATACCCTAGCAACCAAAAAATCTCAAATCTGAGTTTTGTGCTTACCATTCCCATTCCAGCTTTTCAAGAGCTTCATTTGAGCCTTAGACACTTACAAATCCAGCTACTAAAGAGCCAGCCTTTGAGCCTAAACTTATCTCATACCCGGCTATTCTTAGAGCCATTTTTGAGCTTGTATTTTGTTGATTGAGTTAGTGTGGTGAGCTACAAACCACACGGTGTGTAGAGTTTGGTGTGGTGAGCTATAAACCACACGGTGTGTAAAGTTTGGTGTTTGAGCTACAAAAACACTGGTTGTATGAGTTCCGCTTGACTCGGTTGAACAAGCTATAGTGGAGTGTTTGAAATTCCCAAGTGGGACTTGGGGAGTGGAGTAGGCTTGGGTTAAGCCGAACCACTATAAATCTCTTGCCTCTTTTACTTTCCAGCAATTTCAATTAGCATTGCATTCTCATATCATACGTACTTGAAATTGGATATTTAGGTTGCTAGATTCAAGTTTGTTTAAATTGATTGTTCTCCTTGACTCATATACATATACACTAGAATTTAATTTGGTATTTAGCTTCCGCTTAGGGTGAAATTTGATATAATTCATTGAAACCGAAAAAGGAGTGACCTAGTCTAAATTTGACTAAGGACACAATTCACCCCCCCTCTTGTGGTGCCATACATCCTAACAAGTGGTATCGGAGCAAGGTTACTTGCATATAGAAGTAATTGTCTTGTGCATTATTTGTGATTCTTGATATGGCATCTACTAGTGGTAGACATGATCATGTATTAGAGGGTCAATCTAGTGGTAGACCTCCATACTTTGATGGAGATGACTATGATCATTGGAAGATGAGAATGAAACTTTATTTCATGTCTCTGGATATTGATTTGTGGTATGTCATAGAGGATGGACCTTATGAGCCTACCATCATCACCAAAGTTGGTGATGTTGAAAAGGAGATTTCAAAACCTAGGGATAAATGGGATGACAATGATAAGAAAAAGATTTCCTTGAATGCTAAAGCTATGTCTATTTTATTTAATGCATTGAATTCAATTGAAGCTAAACATATTTCTACATGCATTTCGGCTAAAGATATGTGGACTAGGTTAGAGATGAAGCATGAGGGAACTAATCAAGTAAAGGAGTCCAAGATTAACATGCTCATGCATTCATATGAATTGTTCACTATGCTTTCACATGAGTCTATTACCGATATGGATATTAGACTAACCAAAATTCTGAATTCTCTTGAATCTTTAGGGAAGACATTCTCCAATCAAGAAAAGGTGCAAAAGTACTTGAGAAGTCTTCCGGAAGCATGGGATGCCAAAGTGACAGCCATCCAAGAAGCTAAAGATCTCAAAGTTTTGAAGTTGGATGAGCTTGTAGGATCACTTCTGGTATATGAGACAAATTTGAAGGCAAGAGAAGCTCAAAAAGATCACACCAAAAAGAAGAGCATTGCTTTTGCCTCCAAGGGTGATAGTGGAGATGATTTGAGTGATGAGGAAGTAGCCCTAATGACAAGAAGATTCAAGAGATAGTTGATAAACAAGAAGAAGCAAGGTGGTAGACTTTTTGGCCACTCAAGGAGGGACAACTTCAAATCTGGCCATGGGGATCAAAACGACTCAAAAGGGAACCATGAGGAGCAAGACAAAGATTTGAGGTGCTTTGAGTGTGGTAAGAAGGGACACATGAAGTATGAGTGTCCAAAGAAGAAAGAAAAGAGCAAGGAGCAAACCAAGAGAGCCTTCAAAGCTACATGGAGTGATTCGGACTCCGAAAGCACTTCAAGTGAGGACGAGGTTGCTAGACTTTGCTTGATGGCCAAAGGAAACTCATCCAATCCGGATGAGGAGGTAAACTCTTTTGATCATGATGATGATGATGTGTCTATTGATGATTTGCTTTCCTTACTCAATGACATGAATGCTAAGAATAGGAAAATGCATAAGGAAAAGAAACAATTGAAAAATGAGATTGATTGTTTAAATGCTAAGGTAGAAGAGCATGAAAAGACCATTGATGATCTAAATGCTAAATGTGATGAAAAGTGCGATATGCTTGCTGCCATGTGTGCTAATAACATGTCTAAGTGTGATCATGAACCCTTGATTGAAGATTTGCAATTTAAACTTAGTACCTTGCAAGAAGAGTATGATGATTTGAAATTGATTGCTATTGTGCCTAATGAGAACCAAGAGTCACATGATGACTCTATTGTTCAAAATGAATTAGATGCTTTGAAATTAAGATATGAGGATCTAGAGAAATCTTTCTCGAAGTTTAGTGTGGGATCTTCTAGACTTGATTCACTCTTATCATGCCTTAGACAATCTTTGGACAAATCGGGTTTAGGTTATGTTGGTGATGATGTAAAATTGAAGAAATGTGATATGCATGATATTTCTACATCTTTTGTATCACGTGGCTATTTGCATTCCTTGAATGACATGAAGGAGGATTGTTTTCCTAAGAAAATGATTTTTTCACCTCCTAACTACAATGCTTTGAATGATATGCATGCTAGTACTTCAAAATCACATCCTGAGCATGTATCATTTGTCCAACCCATGGGACATAGGCCTATTCCCATTAGGGATGTGCCAAATCAGCCTTGGAAGAAGGGTATCAAATCTGGTTCCAAGAGACCCGTAGGGTTTCCTAAGAAATTAGGGCAACCCATAAGGTATTCTAGGGCTCCTAGAGCTCCACAAGGCTCTATGTATGCTAGCACTTCATTTCATTCTTCAAATGATGCATATATGCATAACTTGAATGCCAAAGTTTTTCCAAAGTTTCAATATGTGTTTGGCAAGAAAGTTAAGCAAATGTGGGTTCCAAAGGGAACCAAGATTCTTGATGCTAACCTCCTAGGACCCAAAAGAAATTGGGTACCTAAAGCGAATTGAACTAATGTAGGTGTTCTTGAAAATCAAAAATTCTAAGGCTTCCAAGTGGTACTTGGATAGTGGTTGCTCAAGACACATGACCGAGAACTCAAGTTCTTTTTCTTCTCTCAAGAAGTTCTCTAATGGTGGTCATGTGACTTTTGGTGACAACAAGAAGGGTAGGATCCTTGGTCAAGGATCCATAGGTGATGTATCCTCTTTCTCTATCTCTAATGTGCAATTAGTTGATGGATTATCTTTTAACCTTCTTAGTATTTCTCAATTGTGTGATGGTGGCTTGCGCATATGTTTTGATGATTCAAAGTGTGAGTTTTTAAATGCCATGAATGAATGTGTGCTTGTAGGAAAAAGAGATGGTAATGTGTATTCTATTAATTTGAAAGACTTGAATGATTGCAAGCTTAAATGCTTGATTTCCAATGTTAGTGATGTGAATATATGGCATAGAAGATTAGGACATATAGGAATTTCTACAATTGAAAAATTGGTTAGAAATAATCTAGTTAGAGGCATACCTTCTTTGAACTTTGACATGTATGATGTTTGTGAGCCTTGCATTAAAGGAAAGCACACTAGAGAGTCTTTCAAGTCTAAAAACCAGATTTCAACTACTAGGGTTTTAGAACTTTTGCATCTTGATTTGTTTGGTCCAAGTAGAGTAAAAAGTCTAGGTGGTAGATCCTATGCCTTCGTGATTGTTGATGACTATTCTAGATATACTTGGGTGATTTTCCTTGCACATAAACATGAGACCATTCATGAGTTTTCAAAACTAATCAAGAGGCTTCAAAATGAAAAGAACATAAGCATTAGCAAGATTAGGAGTGATCATGGAGGAGAATTTGATAATCATGCATTTATTGATCTATGTAATGAATATGGCATTAGACATGATTTCTCTTCACCTAGAACACCCCAACAAAATGGGGTAGTAGAAAGGAAAAATAGAACTTTGCAAGAAATTGCTAGGACTATGCTTTGTGAACATGATTTGCCTAAGTTCTTGTGGGCCGAGGCCATTAATTGTGCATGCTATGTTACAAATAGGTTGTCTATTAGAAAGAAGATAAATAAGACACCTTATGAGATTTGGAATGATAGAAAACCTAAGGTTGACTACTTTAGAGTTTTTGGTTGCAAATGTTATGTATTAAACACTAAGGATGACTTAGATAAATTTGATGCAAAATCTACCCCTTGTGTATTTGTTGGCTATGCTTTAACTTCTAGAGCTTATAGAGTTTACAATCCAAAATCTAGGAGAATAGAAGAGTCCATTCATGTTAAATTTATTGAAACTCTTGCACTTGACCCTTTGCTTGAGAATGATGATATTGAGTTAGGTTTGGAGAAGTTGAGCTTAAAAGATGATAAAGATGACTCTCCTACACCTAAAGATGATGGACCAAGCAAAGAGGGAGGAAATGAACACGAGGAGACACAAAATAGTGATGCACCAGTGGGCTTGGAAGAAAGTGAGGTTGCACCTGTGGCCTCCAATAATGAAACTACAGCTCCTACATCATGGCTGCAAGTGAAGGACAAACACAAGCATCCCAAACAACTCATAATTGGCGATTTGCATCAAGGGGTAAGGACTCGTAGATCTCACTTAGCTCCTAATGATAATGATATGCATGCTAATGTGGTAGATAATGTGACTGCAAATTTAATGAATACTGCTTTAATTGTTGATGTGCATGGTTTGTATGCCTTAATTTCTCAAATAGAACCTAGAAACATTGATGATGCTTTGCTTGATGATAAATGGATTATTGCTATGCAAGATGAGTTGAATCAATTCACTAGGAATGAAGTTTGGCATTTAGTTCCAAGACCTAAAGACCAAACCATAATTGGAACTAAATGGGTGTTTAAGAACAAAATGAATGAAGATGGTGAAGTTATTAGAAACAAGGCTAGGTTGGTTGCACAAGGGTACAACCAAGAAGAAGGGATTGACTATGAAGAAACATTTGCACCCGTAGCTAGGTTAGAAGCTATTAGGTTGCTTATGGCATTTGCATGTTTCAAAGGTTTTAAACTTTATCAAATGGATGTCAAAAGTGCATTTTTGAATGGTTTTATCAATGAGAATGTATATGTAAAGCAACCACCCGGATTTGAAGATCCTAACTTTCCAAACCATGTTTATAAATTGACAAAAGCCTTGTATGGTTTGAAACAAGCACCTAGGGCATGGTATGATAGACTTTCTTCATTCTTAATTCAAAATGGTTTTAAAAGAGGAAGAATTGATAGCACTTTGTTCTTAAAAGAAAAAGGTCATGACATGCTTATTGTTCAAATATATGTAGATGACATTATATTTGGTGCTACTAATGAGGCTATGTGCAAAGAGTTTGAGTCTTGCATGAAAAATGAATTTGAGATGTCTATGATGGGTGAACTTACATTCTTTTTAGGGCTGCAAGTTAAACAAACTAAGAAAGGTATACATATTAGTCAAACTAAATATATTCATGATATGCTTAAAAAGTTTGGTTTTGATTCCTTGAATCCTTCTCCTACTCCTATGAGTGTGTCAACTAAACTTGAAAAAGATGAAGATGGACAACCTTATGATTCTAAAATGTATAGGTCCATGATTGGTTCACTTTTATATTTGACATCTAGTAGACCCGACATTATGTTTAGTGTATGCATGTGTGCTAGATTTCAAAGTCAACCTATGCATTCTCATTTCCTAGCGGTTAAGAGAATATTTAGGTACCTTAGGCATACATCAACTCTTGGCATATGGTATGATAAAAATTATTTGTTTGATTTATATGCATATAGTGATGCTGATTTTGCTGGGTGTAAAATAAATAGAAAGAGTACTTCGGGTACATGTCAATTCCTAGGAAGTATGCTTATTTCTTGGTTCTCCAAGAAACAACCTTGTGTAGCCCTATCTACCACCGAAGCTGAATATATGGCTATAGGGAGTTGTTGTGCTCAACTCTTATGGATTAGACAACAACTAAATGATTTTGGACTTAAATTAAAAGATATTCCTATATATTGTGATAATACTAGTGCCATTAGCCTTTCTAAAAATCCGGTGCATCATTCTAAGGCTAAACATATTGAAATTAGGCATCATTTTATTAGAGACCATGTGACTCAAGGGACAATTAAATTAGATTATGTGGACACAATGAACCAACTTGCGGACATACTAACGAAACCTCTAAACCAAGAGAGATTTGAATTTTTAAGAGGTAATCTTGGCATGAGAATGATTCCTTGATATGTGTATGAATTTTATGCATTGCTTATATTGAACACCTTTTGGATGCATTTACAAAATAAAGGGGGAGAAATATACTTTGAACTTTAAAGTTTGGTATGCATAGGTTAAGGGGGAGGAACTTGAATGTCATATTGTATAGACCTTGCCTATTGATACTTTACTTGTCTTGAATTGCAATTCCCTTGTGTTTATTGAAACATATGCTTAAAGGAAGTTTATTTGTGTGAAGCATAATGTGAGGGGGAGAGTTTCTCATGTGAATTAAAGAAAATAGCTCAAAGTTACATAAGTTATTTTGTAATCATCAAAAGGGGGAGAATGTTGAATATATGTTTGAGTGATTACAACGGCATGTTTTGATTGAACTTTGATCTATTGATTGTATTGAGAAACCTAGGTGCATATGCCTACTTGATTAGTTTAGGAATTCAAGACTTATATTAAACTAGTTCAATTGTGCTTATTTGATGATTTGATTATTGAACTAACATGAACTAATTGCAAGAAATCCTAAAAGGGTTTACATAGCATGTCTTGAGTTTAATTGTGTGTAGGATGATCAAGTTGGCCATGTATCAACATGGTGACCTTAACCGAACTGTAATGAAGACTTAATCAGTGTCAAACATGATTAAGAAAGTCAATTTCGTGGTCAACATAATCAAGTTTTGCCAAAGATGTCTTGAAGCTTAATTGGGATCAATTGAAGTAAAATTAACTTTCTAGTCAAAGTCAGAATCGACGGACGTGACGTGGCAGCTGACATGGCATTGTTGACACGGCATTAATGACATGGCATTGATGACATGGCAAAGAAGACAAGTTAACCATAGTTACATCTTAACTAGAAGACTTGGAGCCAAAAAGAGAAGAGAAGGAAAAGTTAATTTGAAAGGAGGAGACAAGAGGTACAACAAGTCTTATGACAAGTTTTTCTCTTCACATGTGTGGGAAGCTTTATTTCAAAACCATTTCTCTTTCCCACCAAGACACTCCACATCCAATGGATCATATTCTCTCTACATCAAAATCACATTTTAATCCAATGGCCAAAGATTCAAGCTTTATTCTTATCTCTCCTACTTTACATCCTATGGCCAAAATTGAATCTTCATTTGATCCAAAGGCCATCATTTATTCCACCTAAGAGACAAACTTTTCTCAAGTCAATTGTTGTATCTTTCAAGATACATCTAAAGTCTATATCCATCCAAAAGCCATGATTTACTCCACCTAAAAGACAAACTTTTCTCAAGTCAATTGTTGTATCTTCCAAGATGCCTCCAAAGTCTATATCCATCCAAAAGCCATTATTTCCTCCTACCAAAAGAGACTTGTTGTAAACATTTTCACACTTCTCTAAGCCTTCTAACGTCTCTAATGATCCAAGGGTCCATATCTTTCATATCAATCCAATGGCCCTCATTTCATGAGCTTACACTCCACAATTTTCTATAAAAACTAACTCTTTGTCTATGGTGCATATACTTGGCCGAAAATTACACTCTCTCTCTAGTGTTCTTCATCTTCTAAGCTTTCATTCTTTCACTCATTCATTTCTTGATTACATACTTGATTTTGAAGAGAGATCACACACACTAGCCAAGTAAAGCTTTATTGTTACTCTTGAGCCTTTCTTACCAGATTCTTATCATTTCCTCAAGAGTCATTCTACTTGCTTGAGCAATCTGATTTCCAGCACCTATAAGGCTTCATTCTATATCTCCATTTCACCATTCAAGCCTTATCACAACTGATTTTCGTTGGTTGATACACTACTCAAAATTTCACATACCCTAGCAACCAAAAAATCTCAAATCTGAGTTTTGTGCTTACCATTCCCATTCCAGCTTTTCAAGAGCTTCATTTGAGCCTTAGACACTTACAAATCCAGCTACTAAAGAGCCAGCCTTTGAGCCTAAACTTATCTCATACCCGGCTATTCTTAGAGCCATTTTTGAGCTTGTATTTGTTGATTGAGTTAGTGTGGTGAGCTACAAACCACACGGTGTGTAGAGTTTGGTGTGGTGAGCTATAAACCACACGGTGTGTAAAGTTTGGTGTTTCAGCTACAAAAAGACTGGTTGTATGAGTTCCGCTTGACTCGGTTGAACAAGCTATAGTGGAGTGTTTGAAATTCCCAAGTGGGACTTGGGGAGTGGAGTAGGCTTGGGTTAAGCCGAACCACTATAAATCCCTTGCCTCTTTTACTTTCCAGCAATTTCAATTAGCATTGCATTCTCATATCATACGTACTTGAAATTGGATATTTAGGTTGCTAGATTCAAGTTTGTTTAAATTGATTGTTCTCCTTGACTCATATACATATACACTAGAATTTAATTTGGTATTTAGCTTCCGCTTAGGGTGAAATTTGATATAATTCATTGAAACCGAAAAAGGAGTGACCTAGTCTAAATTTGACTAAGGACACAATTCACCCCCCCTCTTGTGGTGCCATACATCCTAACATAACTTGCTAGTTGAGCCTTCGTGCCACGTTTCGTAAGGTAAAGGCACGAATAGACCAAGTTATGTCTCAAATTGCTCAAAGATGTGAAAAGCTCCTCTATGGAGAGAGTTGAGCAATTCCAAAGCATCAATGTGGACCGTTGTACTCTATTGAGTGCTGTTACAAGTCTAACTTGCTAGTTGAGCCTTCGTGCCACGTTTCGTGAGGTAAAGGCGCGAATAGACCAAGTTATGTCTCAAATTGCTCAAAGACGTGAAAAGCTCCTCCATGGAGAGAGTTGAGCAATTCCAAACCATCAATGTGGACCGTTGTACTCTATTGAGTGCTGTTAAAACTCTAACTTGCTAGTTGAGCCTTCGTGCCACGTTTCGTAAGGTAAAGACGCTAATAGACCAAGTTATGTGTGAAATTACACAAAAACGTGAAAAGCTTCTCTATGGAGAGAGTTGAGCAATTCCAAAGCATCAATGTGGGCCGTTGTACTCTATTGAGTGCTCTTAAAAGTCTAACTTGCTAGTTCAGCCTTCGTGCGACGTTTCGTAAGGTAAAGATGCGAATTGACAAAGTTATGTTTGAAATTGCACAAAAACATGAAAAGCTTCTCCATGGAGAGAGTTGAGCAATTCCAAAGCATCAATGTGGACCGTTGTACTCTATTGAGTGCTGTTAAAAGTCTAACTTGCTAGTTGAGCCTTCGTGCCACGTTTCGTAAGGTAAAGGCACGAATAGACCAAGTTATGTCTCAAATTGCTCAAAGATGTGAAAAGCTCCTCTATGGAGAGAGTTGAGCAATTCCAAAGCATCAATGTGGACCGTTGTACTCTATTGAGTGCTGTTAAAAGTCTAACTTGCTAGTTGAGGCTTCGTGCCACGTTTCGTGAGGTAAAGGCGCGAATAGACCAAGTTATGTCTCAAATTGCTCAAAGACGTGAAAAGCTTCTCCATGGAGAGAGTTGAGCAATTCCAAACCATCAATGTGGACCGTTGTACTCTATTGAGTGCTGTTAAAATTCTAACTTGCTAGTTGAGCCTTCGTGCCACGTTTCGTGAGGTAAAGGCGCGAATAGACCAAGTTATGTCTCAAATTGCTCAAAGACGTGAAAAGCTCCTCTATGGAGAGAGTTGAGCAATTGCAAAGCGTCAATGTGCACCGTTGTACTCTATTTAGTGCTTTTAAAAGTCTAACTTGCTTGTTGAGCCTTCGTGCCACGTTTCGTAAGGTAAAGGCGTGAATAGACCAAGTTATGTCTCAAATTGCTCAAAGACGTGAAAAGCTCCTCTATGGAGAGAGTTCTGCAATTGCAAAGCATCAATGTGCACCGTTGTACTCTATTTAGTGCTCTTAAAAGTCTAACTTGCTTGTTGAGCCTTCGTGCCACGTTTCGTCAGCTAAAGGCACGAATAGACCATATTATGTCTCAAATTGCTCAAAGATGTGAAAAGCTTCTTTATGGAGAGAGTTGAGCAATTCCAAAGCATCAATGTGGACCGTTGTACTCTATTGAGTGCTCTTAAAATTCTGACTTGCTAGTTGAGCATTCGTGCCACGTTTCGTAAGGTAAAGACGCTAATAGACCAGGTTATGTGTGAAATTACACAAAAATGTGAAAAGCTCCTCTATGGAGAGAGTTGAGCAATTCCAAAGCATCAATGTGGACCGTTTGTACTCTATTGAGTGCTCTTAAAAGTCTAACTTGCTAGTTCGGCCTTCGTGCGACGTTTCGCAAGGTAAAGATGCGAATTGACCAAGTTATGTTTGAAATTGCACAAAAACATGAAAAGCTCCTCCATGGAGAGAGTTGAGCAATTCCAAAGCATCAATGTGGACCGTTGTACTCTATTGAGTGCTCTTAAAAGTCTAACTTGCTAGTTGAGCCTCCGTGCGACGTTTCGTAAGGTAAAGATGCGAATTGACCAAGTTATGTTTGAAATTGCACAAAAACATGAAAAGCTCCTCCATGGAGAGAGTTGAGCAATTCCAAAGCATCAATGTGGACCGTTGTACTCAATGTAGTGCTCTTAAAAGTCTAACTTTCTTTTTGAGCTTTCTTGCCACGTTTCGTAAGGTAAAGACGCGAATAGGCCAAGTTATGTCTCAAATTGCCCAAACACGTGAAAAGCTCCTCTATGGAGAGAGTTGAGCAATTCCAAAGCATCAATGTGGACCGTTGTACTCCATTGAGTGCTCTTAAAAGTCTAAGTTGCTAGTTGAGCCTTCGTGCCAGGTTTTGCAAGGTAAAGACGTGAATAGACCAAGTTATATCTGAAATTGCACAAAAACGTGAAAATCTTCTCTATGGAGAGAGTTGGGCAATTCCAAAGCATCAATGTGGACCGTTGTACTCTATTTAGTGCTCTTAGAAGTCTAACCTGCTTGTTGAGCCTTCGTGCCACGTTTCGTAAGGTAAAGACGCGTATAGGCCAACTTATGTCTCAAATTGCTCAAAGACGTGAAAAGCACTTCTATGGAGAGAGTTGAGAAATTCCAAAGCGTCGATGTGGTCCGTTGTACTCTATTTAGTGCTACTAAAAGTCTAACTTGCTTGTTGAGCCTTCGTGACACGTTTCGTAAGGTAAAGGCGCGAATAGACCAAGTTATGTCACAAATTGCTCAAAGACGTGAAAAGCTCCTCTATGGAGAGAGTTGAGCAATTCCAAAGCATCAATGTGGACCGTTGTACTCTATTTAGTGCTCTTAAAAGTCTAACTTGCTTGTTGAGGCTTCGTGTCACGTTTCTTAAGGTAAAGACGCGAATAGGCCAACTTGTGTCTCAAATTGCTCAAAGACGTGAAAAGCTCCTCTATGTAGAGAGTTGAGAAATTCCAAAGCATCAATGTGGACCGTTGTACTCTATTTAGTGCTACTAAAAGTCTAACTTGCTTGTTGAGCCTTCGTGACACGTTTCGTAAGGTAAAGGCGCGAATAGACCAAGTTATGTCTCAAATTGCTCAAAGACGTGAAAAGCTCCTCTACGGAGAGAGTTGAGCAATTCCAAAGCATCAATGTGGACCGTTGTACTCTATTTAGTGCTCTTAAAAGTCTAACTTGCTTGTTGAGGCTTCGTGTCACGTTTCTTAAGGTAAAGACGCGAATAGGCCAACTTATGTCTCAAATTGCTCAAAGACGTGAAAAGCTCCTCTTTGGAGAGAGTTGAGCAATTGCAAAGCATCAATGTGCACCGTTGTACTCTATTTAGTGCTCTTAAAAGTCTAACTTACTTGTTGAGCCTTCGTGCCACGTTTCGTAAGGTAAAGACGCTAATAGACCAAGTTATGTGTGAAATTACACAAAAACGTGAAAAGCTTCTCTATGGAGAGAGTTGAGCAATTCCAAAGCATCAATGTGGACCGTTGTACTCTATTTAGTGCTACTAAAAGTCTAACTTGCTTGTTGAGCCTTCGTGACACGTTTCGTAAGGTAAAGGCGCGAATAGACCAAGTTATGTCTCAAATTGCTCAAAGACGTGAAAAGCTCCTCTATGGAGAGAGTTGAGCAATGCCAAAGCATCAATGTGGACCGTTGTACTCTATTTAGTGCTCTTAAAAGTCTAACTTGCTTGTTGAGGCTTCGTGTCACGTTTCTTAAGGTAAAAACGCGAATATGCCAACTTATGTCTCAAATTGCTCAAAGACGTGAAAAGCTCCTCTTTGGAGAGAGTTGAGCAATTGCAAAGCATCAATGTGCACCGTTGTACTCTATTTAGTGCTCTTAAAAGTCTAACTTGCTTTTTGAGCCTTCGTGCCACGTTTCGTAAGGTAAAGACGCTAATAGACCAAGTTATGTGTGAAATTACACAAAAACGTGAAAAGCTTCTCTATGGAGAGAGTTGAGCAATTCCAAAGCATCAATGTGGACCATTATGCTCTATTTAGTGCTCTTAAAAGTCTATCTCGCTTGTTGAGCCTTCGTGCCACGTTTTGTCAGGTAAAGACGCGAATAGACCAAGTTATGTTTGAAATTGCACAAAAACGTGAAAAGCACCTCTATGGAAAGAGTTGAGCAATTCCAAAGCATCAATGTGGACCGTTGTACTCTATTGAGTGCTGTTAAAAGTCTAACTTGCTAGTTGATCCTTCGTGCCACGTTTCGTAAGGTAAAGGCGCGAATAGACCAAGTTATGTCTCAAATTGCTCAAAGACGTGAAAAGCTCCGCTATGGAGAGAGTTCTGCAATTGCAAAGCATCAATGTGCACCGTTGTACTCTATTTAGTGCTCTTAAAAGTCTAACTTGCTTGTTGAGCCTTCGTGCCACGTTTCGTCAGCTAAAGGCACGAATAGACCATATTATGTCTCAAATTGCTCAAAGATGTGAAAAGCTCCTTTATGGAGAGAGTTGAGCAATTCCAAAGCATCAATGTGGACCGTTGTACTCTATTGATGCTCTTAAAAGTCTAACTTCCTAGTTGAGCCTTCGTGCCACGTTTCGTAAGGTAAAGGCGAGAATAGACCAAGTTATGTCTCAAATTGCTCAAAAACGTGAAAAGCTCCTCTATGGAGAGAGTTGAGCAATTCCAAAGCATCAATGTGGACCGTTGTACTCTATTTAGTGCTCTTAAAAGTCTAACTTGCTAGTTGAGCCTTCGTGCCACGTTTCGTAAGGTAAAGACGCGAATAGACCAAGTTATGTCTCAAATTGCTCAAAGTGAAAAGCTCCTCTATGGAGAGAGTTGAGCAATTCCAAAGCATCAATGTGGACCGTTGTACTCTATTGTGCTCTTAAATCTAACTTGCTAGTTGAGCCTTCGTGCCACGTTTCGTAAGGTAAAGACGCGAATAGACCAAGTTATGTCTCAAATTGCACAAAAACGTGAAAAGCTCCTCTATGGAGAGAGTTGAGCAATTCCAAAGCATCAATGTGGACCGTTGTACTCTATTTAGTGCTCTTAAAAGTCTAACTTGCTAGTTGAGCCTTCGTGCCACGTTTCGTAAGGTAAAGATGCGAATAGACCAAGTTATGTCTCAAATTGCACAAAAACGTGAAAAGCTCCTCATGGAGAGAGTTGAGCAATTCCAAAGCATCAATGTGGACCGTTGTACTCTATTGAGTGCTCTTAAAAGTCTAACTTGCTAGTTGAGCCTTCGTGCCACGTTTCGTAAGGTAAAGACGAATAGACCAAGTTATGTCTCAAATTGCACAAAAACGTGAAAAGCTCCTCTATGGAGAGAGTTGAGCAATTCCAAAGCATCAATGTGGACCGTTGTACTCTATTTAGTGCTCTTAAAAGTCTAACTTGCTAGTTGAGCCTTCGTGCCACGTTTCGTAAGGTAAAGACGAATAGACCAAGTTATGTGTCAAATTGCACAAAAACGTGAAAAGCTCCTCTATGGAGAGAGTTGAGCAATTCCAAAGCATCAATGTGGACCGTTGTACTCTATTTAGTGCTCTTAAAAGTCTAACTTGCTAGTTGAGCCTTCGTGCCACGTTTCGTAAGGTAAAGACGCGAATAGACCAAGTTATGTTCAAATTGCACAAAAACGTGAAAAGCTCCTCTATGGAGAGAGTTGAGCAATTCCAAAGCATCAATGTGGACCGTTGTACTCTATTTAGTGCTCTTAAAAGTCTAACTTGCTAGTTGAGCCTTCGTGCCACGTTTCGTAAGGTAAAGGCGAATAGACCAAGTTATGTCTCAAATTGCTCAAAACGTGAAAAGCTCCTCTATGGAGAGAGTTGAGCAATTCCAAAGCATCAATGTGGACCGTTGTACTCTATTTAGTGCTCTTAAAAGTCTAACTTGCTAGTTGAGCCTTCGTGCCACGTTTCGTAAGGTAAAGACGAATAGACCAAGTTATGTCTCAAATTGCACAAAAGTGAAAAGCTCCTCTATGGAGAGAGTTGAGCAATTCCAAAGCATCAATGTGGACCGTTGTACTCTATTTAGTGCTCTTAAAAGTCTAACTTGCTAGTTGAGCCTTCGTGCCACGTTTCGTAAGGTAAAGGCGCGAATAGACCAAGTTATGTCTCAAATTGCTCAAAACGTGAAAAGCTCCTCTATGGAGAGAGTTGAGCAATTCCAAAGCATCAATGTGGACCGTTGTACTCTATTTAGTGCTCTTAAAAGTCTAACTTGCTAGTTGAGCCTTCGTGCCACGTTTCGTAAGGTAAAGACGTGAATAGGCCAGGTTATGTCTCAAATTGCTCAAGTAAGTGAAAAGCTCCTCTATGGAGAGAGTTGAGCAATTCCAAAGCCTCAATGTGGACCGTTGCACTCTATTTAGTGCTCTTAAATCTAACTTGCTAGTTGAGCCTTCGTGCCACGTTTCGTATAAGACGCGAATAGACCAAGTTATGTCTCAAATTGCACAAAAACGTGAAAAGCTCCTCTATGGAGAGAGTTGAGCAATTCCAAAGCATCAATGTGGACCGTTGTACTCTATTTAGTGCTCTTAAAAGTCTAACTTGCTAGTTGAGCCTTCGTGCCACGTTTCGTAAGGTAAAGACGCGAATAGACCAAGTTATGTCTCAAATTGCACAAAAACGTGAAAAGCTCTATGGAGAGAGTTGAGCAATTCCAAAGCATCAATGTGGACCGTTGTACTCTATTGAGTGCTCTTAAAAGTCTAACTTGCTAGTTGAGCCTTCGTGCCACGTTTCGTAAGGTAAAGACGCGAATAGACCAAGTTATGTCTCAAATTGCTCAAAAACGTGAAAAGCTCCTCTATGGAGAGAGTTGAGCAATTCCAAAGCATCAATGTGGACCGTTGTACTCTATTTAGTGCTCTTAAAATCTAACTTGCTAGTTGAGCCTTCGTGCCACGTTTCGTAAGGTAAAGACGAATAGACCAAGTTATGTCTCAAATTGCACAAAACGTGAAAAGCTCCTCTATGGAGAGAGTTGAGCAATTCCAAAGCATCAATGTGGACCGTTGTACTCTATTGTGCTCTTAAAAGTCTAACTTGCTAGTTGAGCCTTCGTGCCACGTTTCGTAAGGTAAAGACGCGAATAGACCAAGTTATGTCTCAAATTGCACAAAAACGTGAAAAGCTCTCTATGGAGAGAGTTGAGCAATTCCAAAGCATCAATGTGGACCGTTGTACTCTATTTAGTGCTCTTAAAAGTCTAACTTGCTAGTTGAGCCTTCGTGCCACGTTTCGTAAGGTAAAGACGAATAGACCAAGTTATGTCTCAAATTGCTCAAAAACGTGAAAAGCTCCTCTATGGAGAGAGTTGAGCAATTCCAAAGCATCAATGTGGACCGTTGTACTCTATTGTGCTCTTAAAAGTCTAACTTGCTAGTTGAGCCTTCGTGCCACGTTTCGTAAGGTAAAGGCGAATAGACCAAGTTATGTCTCAAATTGCACAAAAACGTGAAAAGCTCCTCTATGGAGAGAGTTGAGCAATTCCAAAGCATCAATGTGGACCGTTGTACTCTATTTAGTGCTCTTAAAAGTCTAACTTGCTAGTTGAGCCTTCGTGCCACGTTTCGTAAGGTAAAGACGCGAATAGACCAAGTTATGTCTCAAATTGCACAAAAACGTGAAAAGCTCTCTATGGAGAGAGTTGAGCAATTCCAAAGCATCAATGTGGACCGTTGTACTCTATTTAGTGCTCTTAAAAGTCTAACTTGCTAGTTGAGCCTTCGTGCCACGTTTCGTAAGGTAAAGACGAATAGACCAAGTTATGTCTCAAATTGCACAAAAACGTGAAAAGCTTCTATGGAGAGAGTTGAGCAATTCCAAAGCATCAATGTGGACCGTTGTACTCTATTTAGTGCTCTTAAAAGTCTAACTTGCTAGTTGAGCCTTCGTGCCACGTTTCGTAAGGTAAAGACGAATAGACCAAGTTATGTCTCAAATTGCACAAAAACGTGAAAAGCTCCTCTATGGAGAGAGTTGAGCAATTCCAAAGCATCAATGTGGACCGTTGTACTCTATTTAGTGCTCTTAAAAGTCTAACTTGCTAGTTGAGCCTTCGTGCCACGTTTCGTAAGGTAAAGACGCGAATAGACCAAGTTATGTCTCAAATTGCACAAAAACGTGAAAAGCTCCTCTATGGAGAGAGTTGAGCAATTCCAAAGCATCAATGTGGACCGTTGTACTCTATTTAGTGCTCTTAAAAGTCTAACTTGCTAGTTGAGCCTTCGTGCCACGTTTCGTAAGGTAAAGACGCGAATAGACCAAGTTATGTCTCAAATTGCTCAAAACGTGAAAAGCTCCTCTATGGAGAGAGTTGAGCAATTCCAAAGCATCAATGTGGACCGTTGTACTCTATTTAGTGCTCTTAAAAGTCTAACTTGCTAGTTGAGCCTTCGTGCCACGTTTCGTAAGGTAAAGACGCGAATAGACCAAGTTATGTCTCAAATTGCACAAAAACGTGAAAAGCTCCTCTATGGAGAGAGTTGAGCAATTCCAAAGCATCAATGTGGACCGTTGTACTCTATTTAGTGCTCTTAAAAGTCTAACTTGCTAGTTGAGCCTTCGTGCCACGTTTTAAGGTAAAGACGGAATAGACCAAGTTATGTCTCAAATTGCACAAAAACGTGAAAAGCTCCTCTATGGAGAGAGTTGAGCAATTCCAAAGCATCAATGTGGACCGTTGTACTCTATTTAGTGCTCTTAAAAGTCTAACTTGCTAGTTGAGCCTTCGTGCCACGTTTCGTAAGGTAAAGACGCGAATAGACCAAGTTATGTCTCAAATTGCACAAAAACGTGAAAAGCTCCTCTATGGAGAGAGTTGAGCAATTCCAAAGCATCAATGTGGACCGTTGTACTCTATTTAGTGCTCTTAAAAGTCTAACTTGCTAGTTGAGCCTTCGTGCCACGTTTCGTAAGGTAAAGAGCGAATAGACCAAGTTATGTCTCAAATTGCTCAAAAACGTGAAAAGCTCTCTATGGAGAGAGTTGAGCAATTCCAAAGCATCAATGTGGACCGTTGTACTCTATTTAGTGCTCTTAAAAGTCTAACTTGCTAGTTGAGCCTTCGTGCCACGTTTCGTAAGGTAAAGACGCGAATAGACCAAGTTATGTCTCAAATTGCACAAAAACGTGAAAAGCTCCTCTATGGAGAGAGTTGAGCAATTCCAAAGCATCAATGTGGACCGTTGTACTCTATTTAGTGCTCTTAAAAGTCTAACTTGCTAGTTGAGCCTTCGTGCCACGTTTCGTAAGGTAAAGACGCGTAGACCAAGTTATGTCTCAAATTGCTCAAAAACGTGAAAAGCTCCTCTATGGAGAGAGTTGAGCAATTCCAAAGCATCAATGTGGACCGTTGTACTCTATTTAGTGCTCTTAAAAGTCTAACTTGCTAGTTGAGCCTTCGTGCCACGTTTCGTAAGGTAAAGAGCGAATAGACCAAGTTATGTCTCAAATTGCACAAAGTGAAAAGCTCCTCTATGGAGAGAGTTGAGCAATTCCAAAGCATCAATGTGGACCGTTGTACTCTATTTAGTGCTCTTAAAAGTCTAACTTGCTAGTTGAGCCTTCGTGCCACGTTTCGTAAGGTAAAGACGCGAATAGACCAAGTTATGTCTCAAATTGCTCAAAACGTGAAAAGCTCCTCTATGGAGAGAGTTGAGCAATTCCAAAGCATCAATGTGGACCGTTGTACTCTATTTAGTGCTCTTAAAAGTCTAACTTGCTAGTTGAGCCTTCGTGCCACGTTTCGTAAGGTAAAGACGCGAATAGACCAAGTTATGTCTCAAATTGCACAAAAACGTGAAAAGCTCCTCTATGGAGAGAGTTGAGCAATTCCAAAGCATCAATGTGGACCGTTGTACTCTATTTAGTGCTCTTAAAAGTCTAACTTGCTAGTTGAGCCTTCGTGCCACGTTTCGTAAGGTAAAGACGCGAATAGACCAAGTTATGTCTCAAATTGCTCAAAAACGTGAAAAGCTCCTCTATGGAGAGAGTTGAGCAATTCCAAAGCATCAATGTGGACCGTTGTACTCTATTTAGTGCTCTTAAAAGTCTAACTTGCTAGTTGAGCCTTCGTGCCACGTTTCGTAAGGTAAAGACGCGAATAGACCAAGTTATGTCTCAAATTGCACAAAACGTGAAAAGCTCCTCTATGGAGAGAGTTGAGCAATTCCAAAGCATCAATGTGGACCGTTGTACTCTATTTAGTGCTCTTAAAAGTCTAACTTGCTAGTTGAGCCTTCGTGCCACGTTTCGTAAGGTAAAGACGCGAATAGACCAAGTTATGTCTCAAATTGCACAAAAACGTGAAAAGCTCCTCTATGGAGAGAGTTGAGCAATTCCAAAGCATCAATGTGGACCGTTGTACTCTATTTAGTGCTCTTAAAAGTCTAACTTGCTAGTTGAGCCTTCGTGCCACGTTTCGTAAGGTAAAGACGCGAATAGACCAAGTTATGTCTCAAATTGCACAAAAACGTGAAAAGCTCCTCTATGGAGAGAGTTGAGCAATTCCAAAGCATCAATGTGGACCGTTGTACTCTATTTAGTGCTCTTAAAAGTCTAACTTGCTAGTTGAGCCTTCGTGCCACGTTTCGTAAGGTAAAGGCGAATAGACCAAGTTATGTCTCAAATTGCACAAAAACGTGAAAAGCTCCTCTATGGAGAGAGTTGAGCAATTCCAAAGCATCAATGTGGACCGTTGTACTCTATTTAGTGCTCTTAAAAGTCTAACTTGCTAGTTGAGCCTTCGTGCCACGTTTCGTAAGGTAAAGACGAATAGACCAAGTTATGTCTCAAATTGCACAAAAACGTGAAAAGCTCCTCTATGGAGAGAGTTGAGCAATTCCAAAGCATCAATGTGGACCGTTGTACTCTATTTAGTGCTCTTAAAAGTCTAACTTGCTAGTTGAGCCTTCGTGCCACGTTTCGTAAGGTAAAGACGCGAATAGACCAAGTTATGTCTCAAATTGCACAAAACGTGAAAAGCTCCTCTATGGAGAGAGTTGAGCAATTCCAAAGCATCAATGTGGACCGTTGTACTCTATTTAGTGCTCTTAAAAGTCTAACTTGCTAGTTGAGCCTTCGTGCCACGTTTCGTAAGGTAAAGACGCGAATAGACCAAGTTATGTCTCAAATTGCACAAAAACGTGAAAAGCTCCTCTATGGAGAGAGTTGAGCAATTCCAAAGCATCAATGTGGACCGTTGTACTCTATTTAGTGCTCTTAAAAGTCTAACTTGCTAGTTGAGCCTTCGTGCCACGTTTCGTAAGGTAAAGACGCGAATAGACCAAGTTATGTCTCAAATTGCACAAAAACGTGAAAAGCTCCTCTATGGAGAGAGTTGAGCAATTCCAAAGCATCAATGTGGACCGTTGTACTCTATTTAGTGCTCTTAAAAGTCTAACTTGCTAGTTGAGCCTTCGTGCCACGTTTCGTAAGGTAAAGACGCGAATAGACCAAGTTATGTCTCAAATTGCACAAAAACGTGAAAAGCTCCTCTATGGAGAGAGTTGAGCAATTCCAAAGCATCAATGTGGACCGTTGTACTCTATTTAGTGCTCTTAAAAGTCTAACTTGCTAGTTGAGCCTTCGTGCCACGTTTCGTAAGGTAAAGGCGAATAGACCAAGTTATGTCTCAAATTGCACAAAGTGAAAAGCTCCTCTATGGAGAGAGTTGAGCAATTCCAAAGCATCAATGTGGACCGTTGTACTCTATTTAGTGCTCTTAAAAGTCTAACTTGCTAGTTGAGCCTTCGTGCCACGTTTCGTAAGGTAAAGACGCGAATAGACCAAGTTATGTCTCAAATTGCACAAAAACGTGAAAAGCTCCTCTATGGAGAGAGTTGAGCAATTCCAAAGCATCAATGTGGACCGTTGTACTCTATTGTGCTCTTAAAAGTCTAACTTGCTAGTTGAGCCTTCGTGCCACGTTTCGTAAGGTAAAGACGAATAGACCAAGTTATGTCTCAAATTGCACAAAAACGTGAAAAGCTCCTCTATGGAGAGAGTTGAGCAATTCCAAAGCATCAATGTGGACCGTTGTACTCTATTTAGTGCTCTTAAAAGTCTAACTTGCTAGTTGAGCCTTCGTGCCACGTTTCGTAAGGTAAAGAGCGAATAGACCAAGTTATGTCTCAAATTGCACAAAAACGTGAAAAGCTCCTCTATGGAGAGAGTTGAGCAATTCCAAAGCATCAATGTGGACCGTTGTACTCTATTTAGTGCTCTTAAAAGTCTAACTTGCTAGTTGAGCCTTCGTGCCACGTTTCGTAAGGTAAAGGCGAATAGACCAAGTTATGTCTCAAATTGCACAAAGTGAAAAGCTCCTCTATGGAGAGAGTTGAGCAATTCCAAAGCATCAATGTGGACCGTTGTACTCTATTTAGTGCTCTTAAAAGTCTAACTTGCTAGTTGAGCCTTCGTGCCACGTTTCGTAAGGTAAAGACGCGAATAGACCAAGTTATGTCTCAAATTGCACAAAACGTGAAAAGCTCCTCTATGGAGAGAGTTGAGCAATTCCAAAGCATCAATGTGGACCGTTGTACTCTATTTAGTGCTCTTAAAAGTCTAACTTGCTAGTTGAGCCTTCGTGCCACGTTTCGTAAGGTAAAGACGCGAATAGACCAAGTTATGTCTCAAATTGCACAAAAACGTGAAAAGCTCCTCTATGGAGAGAGTTGAGCAATTCCAAAGCATCAATGTGGACCGTTGTACTCTATTTAGTGCTCTTAAAAGTCTAACTTGCTAGTTGAGCCTTCGTGCCACGTTTCGTAAGGTAAAGCGAATAGACCAAGTTATGTCTCAAATTGCACAAAAACGTGAAAAGCTCCTCTATGGAGAGAGTTGAGCAATTCCAAAGCATCAATGTGGACCGTTGTACTCTATTTAGTGCTCTTAAAAGTCTAACTTGCTAGTTGAGCCTTCGTGCCACGTTTCGTAAGGTAAAGACGCGAATAGACCAAGTTATGTCTCAAATTGCACAAAAACGTGAAAAGCTCCTCTATGGAGAGAGTTGAGCAATTCCAAAGCATCAATGTGGACCGTTGTACTCTATTGTGCTCTTAAAAGTCTAACTTGCTAGTTGAGCCTTCGTGCCACGTTTCGTAAGGTAAAGGCGAATAGACCAAGTTATGTCTCAAATTGCACAAAAACGTGAAAAGCTCCTCTATGGAGAGAGTTGAGCAATTCCAAAGCATCAATGTGGACCGTTGTACTCTATTTAGTGCTCTTAAAAGTCTAACTTGCTAGTTGAGCCTTCGTGCCACGTTTCGTAAGGTAAAGACGAATAGACCAAGTTATGTCTCAAATTGCACAAAAACGTGAAAAGCTCCTCTATGGAGAGAGTTGAGCAATTCCAAAGCATCAATGTGGACCGTTGTACTCTATTGTGCTCTTAAAAGTCTAACTTGCTAGTTGAGCCTTCGTGCCACGTTTCGTAAGGTAAAGACGCGAATAGACCAAGTTATGTCTCAAATTGCACAAAAATGAAAAGCTCCTCTATGGAGAGAGTTGAGCAATTCCAAAGCATCAATGTGGACCGTTGTACTCTATTGTGCTCTTAAAAGTCTAACTTGCTAGTTGAGCCTTCGTGCCACGTTTCGTAAGGTAAAGAGCGAATAGACCAAGTTATGTCTCAAATTGCACAAAAACGTGAAAAGCTCCTCTATGGAGAGAGTTGAGCAATTCCAAAGCATCAATGTGGACCGTTGTACTCTATTTAGTGCTCTTAAAAGTCTAACTTGCTAGTTGAGCCTTCGTGCCACGTTTCGTAAGGTAAAGAGCGAATAGACCAAGTTATGTCTCAAATTGCACAAAACAAAAGCTCCTCTATGGAGAGAGTTGAGCAATTCCAAAGCATCAATGTGGACCGTTGTACTCTATTTAGTGCTCTTAAAAGTCTAACTTGCTAGTTGAGCCTTCGTGCCACGTTTCGTAAGGTAAAGACGCGAATAGACCAAGTTATGTCTCAAATTGCACAAAAACGTGAAAAGCTCCTCTATGGAGAGAGTTGAGCAATTCCAAAGCATCAATGTGGACCGTTGTACTCTATTTAGTGCTCTTAAAAGTCTAACTTGCTAGTTGAGCCTTCGTGCCACGTTTCGTAAGGTAAAGACGCGAATAGACCAAGTTATGTCTCAAATTGCACAAAAACGTGAAAAGCTCCTCTATGGAGAGAGTTGAGCAATTCCAAAGCATCAATGTGGACCGTTGTACTCTATTTAGTGCTCTTAAAAGTCTAACTTGCTAGTTGAGCCTTCGTGCCACGTTTCGTAAGGTAAAGACGCGAATAGACCAAGTTATGTCTCAAATTGCACAAAAACGTGAAAAGCTCCTCTATGGAGAGAGTTGAGCAATTCCAAAGCATCAATGTGGACCGTTGTACTCTATTTAGTGCTCTTAAAAGTCTAACTTGCTAGTTGAGCCTTCGTGCCACGTTTCGTAAGGTAAAGACGCGAATAGACCAAGTTATGTCTCAAATTGCACAAAGTGAAAAGCTCCTCTATGGAGAGAGTTGAGCAATTCCAAAGCATCAATGTGGACCGTTGTACTCTATTTAGTGCTCTTAAAAGTCTAACTTGCTAGTTGAGCCTTCGTGCCACGTTTCGTAAGGTAAAGACGCGAATAGACCAAGTTATGTCTCAAATTGCTCAAACGTGAAAAGCTCCTCTATGGAGAGAGTTGAGCAATTCCAAAGCATCAATGTGGACCGTTGTACTCTATTTAGTGCTCTTAAAAGTCTAACTTGCTAGTTGAGCCTTCGTGCCACGTTTCGTAAGGTAAAGGCGAATAGACCAAGTTATGTCTCAAATTGCACAAAACGTGAAAAGCTCCTCTATGGAGAGAGTTGAGCAATTCCAAAGCATCAATGTGGACCGTTGTACTCTATTTAGTGCTCTTAAAAGTCTAACTTGCTAGTTGAGCCTTCGTGCCACGTTTCGTAAGGTAAAGACGCGAATAGACCAAGTTATGTCTCAAATTGCACAAAAACGTGAAAAGCTCCTCTATGGAGAGAGTTGAGCAATTCCAAAGCATCAATGTGGACCGTTGTACTCTATTTAGTGCTCTTAAAAGTCTAACTTGCTAGTTGAGCCTTCGTGCCACGTTTCGTAAGGTAAAGAGCGAATAGACCAAGTTATGTCTCAAATTGCACAAAACGTGAAAAGCTCCTCTATGGAGAGAGTTGAGCAATTCCAAAGCATCAATGTGGACCGTTGTACTCTATTTAGTGCTCTTAAAAGTCTAACTTGCTAGTTGAGCCTTCGTGCCACGTTTCGTAAGGTAAAGGCGAATAGACCAAGTTATGTCTCAAATTGCACAAAAACGTGAAAAGCTCCTCTATGGAGAGAGTTGAGCAATTCCAAAGCATCAATGTGGACCGTTGTACTCTATTTAGTGCTCTTAAAAGTCTAACTTGCTAGTTGAGCCTTCGTGCCACGTTTCGTAAGGTAAAGAGCGAATAGACCAAGTTATGTCTCAAATTGCACAAAAAGTGAAAAGCTCCTCTATGGAGAGAGTTGAGCAATTCCAAAGCATCAATGTGGACCGTTGTACTCTATTTAGTGCTCTTAAAAGTCTAACTTGCTAGTTGAGCCTTCGTGCCACGTTTCGTAAGGTAAAGCGAATAGACCAAGTTATGTCTCAAATTGCACAAAAACGTGAAAAGCTCCTCTATGGAGAGAGTTGAGCAATTCCAAAGCATCAATGTGGACCGTTGTACTCTATTTAGTGCTCTTAAAAGTCTAACTTGCTAGTTGAGCCTTCGTGCCACGTTTCGTAAGGTAAAGACGCGAATAGACCAAGTTATGTCTCAAATTGCACAAAAACGTGAAAAGCTCCTCTATGGAGAGAGTTGAGCAATTCCAAAGCATCAATGTGGACCGTTGTACTCTATTTAGTGCTCTTAAAAGTCTAACTTGCTAGTTGAGCCTTCGTGCCACGTTTCGTAAGGTAAAGACGCGAATAGACCAAGTTATGTCTCAAATTGCACAAAAACGTGAAAAGCTCCTCTATGGAGAGAGAAATTCCAAAGCATCAATGTGGACCGTTGTACTCTATTTAGTGCTCTTAAAAGTCTAACTTGCTAGTTGAGCCTTCGTGCCACGTTTCGTAAGGTAAAGACGCGAATAGACCAAGTTATGTCTCAAATTGCACAAAAACGTGAAAAGCTCCTCTATGGAGAGAGTTGAGCAATTCCAAAGCATCAATGTGGACCGTTGTACTCTATTTAGTGCTCTTAAAAGTCTAACTTGCTAGTTGAGCCTTCGTGCCACGTTTCGTAAGGTAAAGACGCGAATAGACCAAGTTATGTCTCAAATTGCACAAAAACGTGAAAAGCTCCTCTATGGAGAGAGTTGAGCAATTCCAAAGCATCAATGTGGACCGTTGTACTCTATTTAGTGCTCTTAAAAGTCTAACTTGCTAGTTGAGCCTTCGTGCCACGTTTCGTAAGGTAAACGCGAATAGACCAAGTTATGTCTCAAATTGCTCAAAAACGTGAAAAGCTCCTCTATGGAGAGAGTTGAGCAATTCCAAAGCATCAATGTGGACCGTTGTACTCTATTTAGTGCTCTTAAAAGTCTAACTTGCTAGTTGAGCCTTCGTGCCACGTTTCGTAAGGTAAAGACGCGAATAGACCAAGTTATGTCTCAAATTGCAAAACGTGAAAAGCTCCTCTATGGAGAGAGTTGAGCAATTCCAAAGCATCAATGTGGACCGTTGTACTCTATTTAGTGCTCTTAAAAGTCTAACTTGCTAGTTGAGCCTTCGTGCCACGTTTCGTAAGGTAAAGACGAATAGACCAAGTTATGTCTCAAATTGCACAAAAACGTGAAAAGCTCCTCTATGGAGAGAGTTGAGCAATTCCAAAGCATCAATGTGGACCGTTGTACTCTATTTAGTGCTCTTAAAAGTCTAACTTGCTAGTTGAGCCTTCGTGCCACGTTTCGTAAGGTAAAGAGCGAATAGACCAAGTTATGTCTCAAATTGCACAAAAACGTGAAAAGCTCCTCTATGGAGAGAGTTGAGCAATTCCAAAGCATCAATGTGGACCGTTGTACTCTATTTAGTGCTCTTAAAAGTCTAACTTGCTAGTTGAGCCTTCGTGCCACGTTTCGTAAGGTAAAGCGCGAATAGACCAAGTTATGTCTCAAATTGCACAAAAACGTGAAAAGCTCCTCTATGGAGAGAGTTGAGCAATTCCAAAGCATCAATGTGGACCGTTGTACTCTATTTAGTGCTCTTAAAAGTCTAACTTGCTAGTTGAGCCTTCGTGCCACGTTTCGTAAGGTAAAGACGCGAATAGACCAAGTTATGTCTCAAATTGCACAAAAACGTGAAAAGCTCCTCTATGGAGAGAGTTGAGCAATTCCAAAGCATCAATGTGGACCGTTGTACTCTATTTAGTGCTCTTAAAAGTCTAACTTGCTAGTTGAGCCTTCGTGCCACGTTTCGTAAGGTAAAGACGCGAATAGACCAAGTTATGTCTCAAATTGCACAAAAACGTGAAAAGCTCCTCTATGGAGAGAGTTGAGCAATTCCAAAGCATCAATGTGGACCGTTGTACTCTATTTAGTGCTCTTAAAAGTCTAACTTGCTAGTTGAGCCTTCGTGCCACGTTTCGTAAGGTAAAGACGCGAATAGACCAAGTTATGTCTCAAATTGCACAAAAACGTGAAAAGCTCCTCTATGGAGAGAGTTGAGCAATTCCAAAGCATCAATGTGGACCGTTGTACTCTATTTAGTGCTCTTAAAAGTCTAACTTGCTAGTTGAGCCTTCGTGCCACGTTTCGTAAGGTAAAGACGCGAATAGACCAAGTTATGTCTCAAATTGCACAAAAACGTGAAAAGCTCCTCTATGGAGAGAGTTGAGCAATTCCAAAGCATCAATGTGGACCGTTGTACTCTATTTAGTGCTCTTAAAAGTCTAACTTGCTAGTTGAGCCTTCGTGCCACGTTTCGTAAGGTAAAGACGCGAATAGACCAAGTTATGTCTCAAATTGCACAAAGTGAAAAGCTCCTCTATGGAGAGAGTTGAGCAATTCCAAAGCATCAATGTGGACCGTTGTACTCTATTTAGTGCTCTTAAAAGTCTAACTTGCTAGTTGAGCCTTCGTGCCACGTTTCGTAAGGTAAAGACGCGAATAGACCAAGTTATGTCTCAAATTGCACAAAACGTGAAAAGCTCCTCTATGGAGAGAGTTGAGCAATTCCAAAGCATCAATGTGGACCGTTGTACTCTATTTAGTGCTCTTAAAAGTCTAACTTGCTAGTTGAGCCTTCGTGCCACGTTTCGTAAGGTAAAGACGCGAATAGACCAAGTTATGTCTCAAATTGCACAAAAACGTGAAAAGCTCCTCTATGGAGAGAGTTGAGCAATTCCAAAGCATCAATGTGGACCGTTGTACTCTATTGTGCTCTTAAAAGTCTAACTTGCTAGTTGAGCCTTCGTGCCACGTTTCGTAAGGTAAAGACGAATAGACCAAGTTATGTCTCAAATTGCACAAAAACGTGAAAAGCTCCTCTATGGAGAGAGTTGAGCAATTCCAAAGCATCAATGTGGACCGTTGTACTCTATTTAGTGCTCTTAAAAGTCTAACTTGCTAGTTGAGCCTTCGTGCCACGTTTCGTAAGGTAAAGACGCGAATAGACCAAGTTATGTCTCAAATTGCTCAAAACGTGAAAAGCTCCTCTATGGAGAGAGTTGAGCAATTCCAAAGCATCAATGTGGACCGTTGTACTCTATTTAGTGCTCTTAAAAGTCTAACTTGCTAGTTGAGCCTTCGTGCCACGTTTCGTAAGGTAAAGGCGAATAGACCAAGTTATGTCTCAAATTGCACAAAGTGAAAAGCTCCTCTATGGAGAGAGTTGAGCAATTCCAAAGCATCAATGTGGACCGTTGTACTCTATTTAGTGCTCTTAAAAGTCTAACTTGCTAGTTGAGCCTTCGTGCCACGTTTCGTAAGGTAAAGACGCGAATAGACCAAGTTATGTCTCAAATTGCACAAAAACGTGAAAAGCTCCTCTATGGAGAGAGTTGAGCAATTCCAAAGCATCAATGTGGACCGTTGTACTCTATTTAGTGCTCTTAAAAGTCTAACTTGCTAGTTGAGCCTTCGTGCCACGTTTCGTAAGGTAAAGACGCGAATAGACCAAGTTATGTCTCAAATTGCACAAAAACGTGAAAAGCTCCTCTATGGAGAGAGTTGAGCAATTCCAAAGCATCAATGTGGACCGTTGTACTCTATTTAGTGCTCTTAAAAGTCTAACTTGCTAGTTGAGCCTTCGTGCCACGTTTCGTAAGGTAAAGGCGCGAATAGACCAAGTTATGTCTCAAATTGCACAAAACGTGAAAAGCTCCTCTATGGAGAGAGTTGAGCAATTCCAAAGCATCAATGTGGACCGTTGTACTCTATTTAGTGCTCTTAAAAGTCTAACTTGCTAGTTGAGCCTTCGTGCCACGTTTCGTAAGGTAAAGACGCGAATAGACCAAGTTATGTCTCAAATTGCACAAAAACGTGAAAAGCTCCTCTATGGAGAGAGTTGAGCAATTCCAAAGCATCAATGTGGACCGTTGTACTCTATTTAGTGCTCTTAAAAGTCTAACTTGCTAGTTGAGCCTTCGTGCCACGTTTCGTAAGGTAAAGACGCGAATAGACCAAGTTATGTCTCAAATTGCACAAAAACGTGAAAAGCTCCTCTATGGAGAGAGTTGAGCAATTCCAAAGCATCAATGTGGACCGTTGTACTCTATTTAGTGCTCTTAAAAGTCTAACTTGTTGAGCCTTCGTGCCACGTTTCGTAAGGTAAAGACGCGAATAGACCAAGTTATGTCTCAAATTGCACAAAAACGTGAAAAGCTCCTCTATGGAGAGAGTTGAGCAATTCCAAAGCATCAATGTGGACCGTTGTACTCTATTTAGTGCTCTTAAAAGTCTAACTTGCTAGTTGAGCCTTCGTGCCACGTTTCGTAAGGTAAAGACGCGAATAGACCAAGTTATGTCTCAAATTGCACAAAAACGCGAAAAGCTCCTCTATGGAGAGAGTTGAGCAATTCCAAAGCATCAATGTGGACCGTTGTACTCTATTGCTCTTAAAAGTCTAACTTGCTAGTTGAGCCTTCGTGCCACGTTTCGTGAGGTAAACAGGCGAATAGACCAAGTTATGTCTCAAATTGCACAAAAACGTGAAAAGCTCCTCTATGGAGAGAGTTGAGCAATTCCAAAGCATCAATGTGGACCGTTGTACTCTATTTAGTGCTCTTAAAAGTCTAACTTGCTAGTTGAGCCTTCGTGCCACGTTTCGTAAGGTAAAGACGCGAATAGACCAAGTTATGTCTCAAATTGCACAAAAACGTGAAAAGCTCCTCTATGGAGAGAGTTGAGCAATTCCAAAGCATCAATGTGGACCGTTGTACTCTATTGTGCTCTTAAAAGTCTAACTTGCTAGTTGAGCCTTCGTGCCACGTTTCGTAAGGTAAAGACGCGAATAGACCAAGTTATGTCTCAAATTGCACAAAAACGTGAAAAGCTCCTCTATGGAGAGAGTTGAGCAATTCCAAAGCATCAATGTGGACCGTTGTACTCTATTTAGTGCTCTTAAAAGTCTAACTTGCTAGTTGAGCCTTCGTGCCACGTTTCGTAAGGTAAAGACGCGAATAGACCAAGTTATGTCTCAAATTGCACAAAAACGTGAAAAGCTCCTCTATGGAGAGAGTTGAGCAATTCCAAAGCATCAATGTGGACCGTTGTACTCTATTTAGTGCTCTTAAAAGTCTAACTTGCTAGTTGAGCCTTCGTGCCACGTTTCGTAAGGTAAAGACGCGAATAGACCAAGTTATGTCTCAAATTGCACAAAAACGTGAAAAGCTCCTCTATGGAGAGAGTTGAGCAATTCCAAAGCATCAATGTGGACCGTTGTACTCTATTTAGTGCTCTTAAAAGTCTAACTTGCTAGTTGAGCCTTCGTGCCACGTTTCGTAAGGTAAAGACGCGAATAGACCAAGTTATGTCTCAAATTGCAAAACGTGAAAAGCTCCTCTATGGAGAGAGTTGAGCAATTCCAAAGCATCAATGTGGACCGTTGTACTCTATTTAGTGCTCTTAAAAGTCTAACTTGCTAGTTGAGCCTTCGTGCCACGTTTCGTAAGGTAAAGACGCGAATAGACCAAGTTATGTCTCAAATTGCTCAAAACGTGAAAAGCTCCTCTATGGAGAGAGTTGAGCAATTCCAAAGCATCAATGTGGACCGTTGTACTCTATTTAGTGCTCTTAAAAGTCTAACTTGCTAGTTGAGCCTTCGTGCCACGTTTCGTAAGGTAAAGACGCGAATAGACCAAGTTATGTCTCAAATTGCACAAAACGTGAAAAGCTCCTCTATGGAGAGAGTTGAGCAATTCCAAAGCATCAATGTGGACCGTTGTACTCTATTTAGTGCTCTTAAAAGTCTAACTTGCTAGTTGAGCCTTCGTGCCACGTTTCGTAAGGTAAAGACGCGAATAGACCAAGTTATGTCTCAAATTGCACAAAATGAAAAGCTCCTCTATGGAGAGAGTTGAGCAATTCCAAAGCATCAATGTGGACCGTTGTACTCTATTGTGCTCTTAAAAGTCTAACTTGCTAGTTGAGCCTTCGTGCCACGTTTCGTAAGGTAAAGACGCGAATAGACCAAGTTATGTCTCAAATTGCACAAAAACGTGAAAAGCTCCTCTATGGAGAGAGTTGAGCAATTCCAAAGCATCAATGTGGACCGTTGTACTCTATTTAGTGCTCTTAAAAGTCTAACTTGCTAGTTGAGCCTTCGTGCCACGTTTCGTAAGGTAAAGACGCGAATAGACCAAGTTATGTCTCAAATTGCACAAAAACGTGAAAAGCTCCTCTATGGAGAGAGTTGAGCAATTCCAAAGCATCAATGTGGACCGTTGTACTCTATTTAGTGCTCTTAAAAGTCTAACTTGCTAGTTGAGCCTTCGTGCCACGTTTCGTAAGGTAAAGACGAATAGACCAAGTTATGTCTCAAATTGCACAAAAACGTGAAAAGCTCCTCTATGGAGAGAGTTGAGCAATTCCAAAGCATCAATGTGGACCGTTGTACTCTATTTAGTGCTCTTAAAAGTCTAACTTGCTAGTTGAGCCTTCGTGCCACGTTTCGTAAGGTAAAGACGCGAATAGACCAAGTTATGTCTCAAATTGCACAAAAACGTGAAAAGCTCCTCTATGGAGAGAGTTGAGCAATTCCAAAGCATCAATGTGGACCGTTGTACTCTATTTAGTGCTCTTAAAAGTCTAACTTGCTAGTTGAGCCTTCGTGCCACGTTTCGTAAGGTAAAGACGCGAATAGACCAAGTTATGTCTCAAATTGCACAAAAACGTGAAAAGCTCCTCTATGGAGAGAGTTGAGCAATTCCAAAGCATCAATGTGGACCGTTGTACTCTATTTAGTGCTCTTAAAAGTCTAACTTGCTAGTTGAGCCTTCGTGCCACGTTTCGTAAGGTAAAGACGCGAATAGACCAAGTTATGTCTCAAATTGCACAAAAACGTGAAAAGCTCCTCTATGGAGAGAGTTGAGCAATTCCAAAGCATCAATGTGGACCGTTGTACTCTATTTAGTGCTCTTAAAAGTCTAACTTGCTAGTTGAGCCTTCGTGCCACGTTTCGTAAGGTAAAGACGCGAATAGACCAAGTTATGTCTCAAATTGCACAAAACGTGAAAAGCTCCTCTATGGAGAGAGTTGAGCAATTCCAAAGCATCAATGTGGACCGTTGTACTCTATTTAGTGCTCTTAAAAGTCTAACTTGCTAGTTGAGCCTTCGTGCCACGTTTCGTAAGGTAAAGACGCGAATAGACCAAGTTATGTCTCAAATTGCAAAAACGTGAAAAGCTCCTCTATGGAGAGAGTTGAGCAATTCCAAAGCATCAATGTGGACCGTTGTACTCTATTTAGTGCTCTTAAAAGTCTAACTTGCTAGTTGAGCCTTCGTGCCACGTTTCGTAAGGTAAAGACGAATAGACCAAGTTATGTCTCAAATTGCTCAAAACGTGAAAAGCTCCTCTATGGAGAGAGTTGAGCAATTCCAAAGCATCAATGTGGACCGTTGTACTCTATTTAGTGCTCTTAAAAGTCTAACTTGCTAGTTGAGCCTTCGTGCCACGTTTCGTAAGGTAAAGGCGAATAGACCAAGTTATGTCTCAAATTGCACAAAACGTGAAAAGCTCCTCTATGGAGAGAGTTGAGCAATTCCAAAGCATCAATGTGGACCGTTGTACTCTATTTAGTGCTCTTAAAAGTCTAACTTGCTAGTTGAGCCTTCGTGCCACGTTTCGTAAGGTAAAGAGCGAATAGACCAAGTTATGTCTCAAATTGCACAAAACGTGAAAAGCTCCTCTATGGAGAGAGTTGAGCAATTCCAAAGCATCAATGTGGACCGTTGTACTCTATTTAGTGCTCTTAAAAGTCTAACTTGCTAGTTGAGCCTTCGTGCCACGTTTCGTAAGGTAAAGACGCGAATAGACCAAGTTATGTCTCAAATTGCACAAAAACGTGAAAAGCTCCTCTATGGAGAGAGTTGAGCAATTCCAAAGCATCAATGTGGACCGTTGTACTCTATTTAGTGCTCTTAAAAGTCTAACTTGCTAGTTGAGCCTTCGTGCCACGTTTCGTAAGGTAAAGACGCGAATAGACCAAGTTATGTCTCAAATTGCACCAAAAAGTGAAAAGCTCCTCTATGGAGAGAGTTGAGCAATTCCAAAGCATCAATGTGGACCGTTGTACTCTATTGTGCTCTTAAAAGTCTAACTTGCTAGTTGAGCCTTCGTGCCACGTTTCGTAAGGTAAAGACGCGAATAGACCAAGTTATGTCTCAAATTGCACAAAAACGTGAAAAGCTCCTCTATGGAGAGAGTTGAGCAATTCCAAAGCATCAATGTGGACCGTTGTACTCTATTTAGTGCTCTTAAAAGTCTAACTTGCTAGTTGAGCCTTCGTGCCACGTTTCGTAAGGTAAAGACGCGAATAGACCAAGTTATGTCTCAAATTGCACAAAAACGTGAAAAGCTCCTCTATGGAGAGAGTTGAGCAATTCCAAAGCATCAATGTGGACCGTTGTACTCTATTTAGTGCTCTTAAAAGTCTAACTTGCTAGTTGAGCCTTCGTGCCACGTTTCGTAAGGTAAAGACGCGAATAGACCAAGTTATGTCTCAAATTGCTCAAAACGTGAAAAGCTCCTCTATGGAGAGAGTTGAGCAATTCCAAAGCATCAATGTGGACCGTTGTACTCTATTTAGTGCTCTTAAAAGTCTAACTTGCTAGTTGAGCCTTCGTGCCACGTTTCGTAAGGTAAAGGCGAATAGACCAAGTTATGTCTCAAATTGCACAAAACGTGAAAAGCTCCTCTATGGAGAGAGTTGAGCAATTCCAAAGCATCAATGTGGACCGTTGTACTCTATTTAGTGCTCTTAAAAGTCTAACTTGCTAGTTGAGCCTTCGTGCCACGTTTCGTAAGGTAAAGACGCGAATAGACCAAGTTATGTCTCAAATTGCACAAAAACGTGAAAAGCTCCTCTATGGAGAGAGTTGAGCAATTCCAAAGCATCAATGTGGACCGTTGTACTCTATTTAGTGCTCTTAAAAGTCTAACTTGCTAGTTGAGCCTTCGTGCCACGTTTCGTAAGGTAAAGACGCGAATAGACCAAGTTATGTTCAAATTGCACAAAAACGTGAAAAGCTCCTCTATGGAGAGAGTTGAGCAATTCCAAAGCATCAATGTGGACCGTTGTACTCTATTTAGTGCTCTTAAAAGTCTAACTTGCTAGTTGAGCCTTCGTGCCACGTTTCGTAAGGTAAAGACGCGAATAGACCAAGTTATGTCTCAAATTGCACAAAAACGTGAAAAGCTCCTCTATGGAGAGAGTTGAGCAATTCCAAAGCATCAATGTGGACCGTTGTACTCTATTTAGTGCTCTTAAAAGTCTAACTTGCTAGTTGAGCCTTCGTGCCACGTTTCGTAAGGTAAAGAGCGAATAGACCAAGTTATGTCTCAAATTGCACAAAACGTGAAAAGCTCCTCTATGGAGAGAGTTGAGCAATTCCAAAGCATCAATGTGGACCGTTGTACTCTATTTAGTGCTCTTAAAAGTCTAACTTGCTAGTTGAGCCTTCGTGCCACGTTTCGTAAGGTAAAGACGCGAATAGACCAAGTTATGTCTCAAATTGCTCAAAACGTGAAAAGCTCCTCTATGGAGAGAGTTGAGCAATTCCAAAGCATCAATGTGGACCGTTGTACTCTATTTAGTGCTCTTAAAAGTCTAACTTGCTAGTTGAGCCTTCGTGCCACGTTTCGTAAGGTAAAGACGCGAATAGACCAAGTTATGTCTCAAATTGCACAAAACGTGAAAAGCTCCTCTATGGAGAGAGTTGAGCAATTCCAAAGCATCAATGTGGACCGTTGTACTCTATTTAGTGCTCTTAAAAGTCTAACTTGCTAGTTGAGCCTTCGTGCCACGTTTCGTAAGGTAAAGGCGCGAATAGACCAAGTTATGTCTCAAATTGCACAAAACGTGAAAAGCTCCTCTATGGAGAGAGTTGAGCAATTCCAAAGCATCAATGTGGACCGTTGTACTCTATTTAGTGCTCTTAAAAGTCTAACTTGCTAGTTGAGCCTTCGTGCCACGTTTCGTAAGGTAAAGACGCGAATAGACCAAGTTATGTCTCAAATTGCACAAAAACGTGAAAAGCTCCTCTATGGAGAGAGTTGAGCAATTCCAAAGCATCAATGTGGACCGTTGTACTCTATTTAGTGCTCTTAAAAGTCTAACTTGCTAGTTGAGCCTTCGTGCCACGTTTCGTAAGGTAAAGACGCGAATAGACCAAGTTATGTCTCAAATTGCACAAAAACGTGAAAAGCTCCTCTATGGAGAGAGTTGAGCAATTCCAAAGCATCAATGTGGACCGTTGTACTCTATTTAGTGCTCTTAAAATCTAACTTGCTAGTTGAGCCTTCGTGCCACGTTTCGTAAGGTAAAGACGCGAATAGACCAAGTTATGTCTCAAATTGCACAAAAACGTGAAAAGCTCCTCTATGGAGAGAGTTGAGCAATTCCAAAGCATCAATGTGGACCGTTGTACTCTATTTAGTGCTCTTAAAAGTCTAACTTGCTAGTTGAGCCTTCGTGCCACGTTTCGTAAGGTAAAGACGCGAATAGACCTTATGTCTCAAATTGCACAAAACGTGAAAAGCTCCTCTATGGAGAGAGTTGAGCAATTCCAAAGCATCAATGTGGACCGTTGTACTCTATTTAGTGCTCTTAAAAGTCTAACTTGCTAGTTGAGCCTTCGTGCCACGTTTCGTAAGGTAAAGACGCGAATAGACCAAGTTATGTCTCAAATTGCACAAAACGTGAAAAGCTCCTCTATGGAGAGAGTTGAGCAATTCCAAAGCATCAATGTGGACCGTTGTACTCTATTTAGTGCTCTTAAAAGTCTAACTTGCTAGTTGAGCCTTCGTGCCACGTTTCGTAAGGTAAAGACGCGAATAGACCAAGTTATGTCTCAAATTGCACAAAAACGTGAAAAGCTCCTCTATGGAGAGAGTTGAGCAATTCCAAAGCATCAATGTGGACCGTTGTACTCTATTTAGTGCTCTTAAAAGTCTAACTTGCTAGTTGAGCCTTCGTGCCACGTTTCGTAAGGTAAAGACGCGAATAGACCAAGTTATGTTCAAATTGCACAAAAACGTGAAAAGCTCCTCTATGGAGAGAGTTGAGCAATTCCAAAGCATCAATGTGGACCGTTGTACTCTATTTAGTGCTCTTAAAAGTCTAACTTGCTAGTTGAGCCTTCGTGCCACGTTTCGTAAGGTAAAGACGCGAATAGACCAAGTTATGTCTCAAATTGCACAAAAACGTGAAAAGCTCCTCTATGGAGAGAGTTGAGCAATTCCAAAGCATCAATGTGGACCGTTGTACTCTATTTAGTGCTCTTAAAGTCTAACTTGCTAGTTGAGCCTTCGTGCCACGTTTCGTAAGGTAAAGACGCGAATAGACCAAGTTATGTCTCAAATTGCACAAAGTGAAAAGCTCCTCTATGGAGAGAGTTGAGCAATTCCAAAGCATCAATGTGGACCGTTGTACTCTATTTAGTGCTCTTAAAAGTCTAACTTGCTAGTTGAGCCTTCGTGCCACGTTTCGTAAGGTAAAGACGCGAATAGACCAAGTTATGTCTCAAATTGCACAAAAACGTGAAAAGCTCCTCTATGGAGAGAGTTGAGCAATTCCAAAGCATCAATGTGGACCGTTGTACTCTATTGTGCTCTTAAAAGTCTAACTTGCTAGTTGAGCCTTCGTGCCACGTTTCGTAAGGTAAAGAGCGAATAGACCAAGTTATGTCTCAAATTGCACAAAAACGTGAAAAGCTCCTCTATGGAGAGAGTTGAGCAATTCCAAAGCATCAATGTGGACCGTTGTACTCTATTGTGCTCTTAAAAGTCTAACTTGCTAGTTGAGCCTTCGTGCCACGTTTCGTAAGGTAAAGGCGCGAATAGACCAAGTTATGTCTCAAATTGCAAAAACGTGAAAAGCTCCTCTATGGAGAGAGTTGAGCAATTCCAAAGCATCAATGTGGACCGTTGTACTCTATTTAGTGCTCTTAAAAGTCTAACTTGCTAGTTGAGCCTTCGTGCCACGTTTCGTAAGGTAAAGGCGAATAGACCAAGTTATGTCTCAAATTGCACAAAACGTGAAAAGCTCCTCTATGGAGAGAGTTGAGCAATTCCAAAGCATCAATGTGGACCGTTGTACTCTATTGTGCTCTTAAAAGTCTAACTTGCTAGTTGAGCCTTCGTGCCACGTTTCGTAAGGTAAAGACGCGAATAGACCAAGTTATGTCTCAAATTGCACAAAACGTGAAAAGCTCCTCTATGGAGAGAGTTGAGCAATTCCAAAGCATCAATGTGGACCGTTGTACTCTATTTGCTCTTAAAAGTCTAACTTGCTAGTTGAGCCTTCGTGCCACGTTTCGTAAGGTAAAGACGCGAATAGACCAAGTTATGTCTCAAATTGCACAAAAACGTGAAAAGCTCCTCTATGGAGAGAGTTGAGCAATTCCAAAGCATCAATGTGGACCGTTGTACTCTATTTAGTGCTCTTAAAAGTCTAACTTGCTAGTTGAGCCTTCGTGCCACGTTTCGTAAGGTAAAGACGCGAATAGACCAAGTTATGTCTCAAATTGCTCAAAAACGTGAAAAGCTCCTCTATGGAGAGAGTTGAGCAATTCCAAAGCATCAATGTGGACCGTTGTACTCTATTTAGTGCTCTTAAAAGTCTAACTTGCTAGTTGAGCCTTCGTGCCACGTTTCGTAAGGTAAAGCGAATAGACCAAGTTATGTCTCAAATTGCACAAAGTGAAAAGCTCCTCTATGGAGAGAGTTGAGCAATTCCAAAGCATCAATGTGGACCGTTGTACTCTATTTAGTGCTCTTAAAAGTCTAACTTGCTAGTTGAGCCTTCGTGCCACGTTTCGTAAGGTAAAGACGCGAATAGACCAGTTATGTCAAATTGCACAAAAACGTGAAAAGCTCCTCTATGGAGAGAGTTGAGCAATTCCAAAGCATCAATGTGGACCGTTGTACTCTATTTAGTGCTCTTAAAAGTCTAACTTGCTAGTTGAGCCTTCGTGCCACGTTTCGTAAGGTAAAGGCGCTTAGACCAAGTTATGTCTCAAATTGCTCAAAATGTGAAAAGCTCCTCTATGGAGAGAGTTGAGCAATTCCAAAGCATCAATGTGGACCGTTGTACTCTATTGAGTGCTCTTAAAAGTCTAACTTGCTAGTTGAGCCTTCGTGCCACGTTTCGTAAGGTAAAGACGCGAATAGACCAAGTTATGTTTGAAATTGCAAACAATGTGAAAAGCTCCTCTATGGAGAGAGTTGAGCAATTCCAAAGCATCAATGTGGACCGTTGTACTCTATTGAGTGCTCTTAAAAGTCTAACTTGCTAGTTGAGCCTTCGTGCCACGTTTCGTAAGGTAAAGAGCGAAGAGACCAAGTTATGTCTCAATTGCTCAAAACGTGAAAAGCTCCTCTATGGAGAGAGTTGAGCAATTCCAAAGCATCAATGTGGACCGTTGTACTCTATTGAGTGCTCTTAAAAGTCTAACTTGCTGTTGAGCCTTCGTGCCACGTTTCGTAAGGTAAAGATGCGAATGACCAAGTTATATTTGAAATTGCACAAAAACATGAAAAGCTCCTCTATGGAGAGAGTTGAGCAATTCCAAAGCATCAATGTGGACCGTTGTACTCTATTTAGTGCTCTTAAAAGTCTAACTTGCTTGTTGAGCCTTCGTGCCACGTTTCGTAAGGTAAAGACGCGAATAGACCAAGTTATGTCTCAAATTGCTCAAAACGTGAAAAGCTCCTCTATGGAGAGAGTTGAGCAATTCAAAGCATCAATGTGGACCGTTGTACTCTATTGAGTGCTCTTAAAAGTCTAACTTGCTAGTTGAGCCTTCGTGCCACGTTTCGTAAGGTAAAGACGTGAATAGACCAACTTATGTCTGAAATTGCACAAAAACGTGAAAAGCTCTCTATGGAGAGAGTTGAGCAATTCCAAAGCATCAATGTGGACCGTTGTACTCTATTTAGTGCTCTTAAAAGTCTAACTTGCTTGTTGAGCCTTCGTGCCACGTTTCGTAAGGTAAAGATGCGAATAGGCCAAGTTATGTCTCAAATTGCTCAAACGTGAAAAGCTCCTCTATGGAGAGAGTTGAGCAATTCAAAGCATCAATGTGGACCGTTGTACTCTATTGAGTGCTCTTAAAAGTCTAACTTGCTAGTTGAGCCTTCGTGACGTTTCGTAAGGTAAAGACGTGAATAGACCAAGTTATGTCTGAAATTGCACAAAAACGTGAAAAGCTCCTCTATGGAGAGAGTTGAGCAATTCCAAAGCATCAATGTGGACCGTTGTACTCTATTGAGTGCTCTTAAAAGTCTAACTTGCTAGTTGAGCCTTCGTGCCCGTTTCGTAAGGTAAAGATGCAATAGGCCAACTTATGTCTCAAATTGCTCAAAGACGTGAAAAGCTCCTCTATGGAGAGAGTTGAGCAATTCCAAAGCATCAATGTGCACCGTTGTACTCTATTTAGTGCTTTAAAAGTCTAACTTGCTTGTTGAGCCTTCGTGCCACGTTTCATAAGGTAAAGGCAATAGACCATGTTATGTCTCAAATTGCTCAAAATGTGAAAAGCTCCTCTATGGAGAGAGTTGAGCAATTCCAAAGCATCAATGTGGACCGTTGTACTCTATGAGTGCTCTTAAAAGTCTAACTTGCTAGTTGAGCCTTCGTGCCACGTTTCGTATGGTAAAGACGCGAATAGGCCAGTTATGTGTGAAATTGCACAAAAACGTGAAAAGCTCCTCTATGGAGAGAGTTGAGCAATTCCAAAGCATCAATGTGGAGTTGTACTCTATTTAGTGCTCTTAAAAGTCTAACTCGCTTGTTGAGCCTTCGTGCCACGTTTCGTGGTAAAGACGCGAATAGACAAGTATGTTTGAAATTGCACAAAAACGTGAAAAGCCCTCTATGGAAGAGTTGAGCAATTCCAAAGCATCAATGTGGACCGTTGTACTCTATTGAGTGCTCTTAAAATTCTAACTTGCTAGTTGAGCCTTCGTGCCACGTTTCGTAAGGTAAAGACGCTAATAGACCAAGTTATGTGAAATTTCACAAAAACGTGAAAAGCCTCTATGGAGAGAGTTGAGCAATTCCAAAGCATCAATGTGGACCGTTGTACTCTATTGAGTGCTCTTAAAATTCTAACTTGCTTGTTGAGCCTTCGTGCCACGTTTCGTAAGGTAAAGATGCGAATAGACCAAGTTACGTTTGAAATTGCACAAAAACATGAAAAGCTCCTCCATGGAGAGAGTTGAGCAATTCCAAAGCATCAATGTGGACCGTTGTACTCTATTTAGTGCTCTTAAAAGTCTAACTTGCTTGTTAGCTTCGTGCCACGTTTCGTAAGGTAAAGACGCGAATAGACCAAGTTATGTCTCAAATTGCAAAAACGTGAAAAGCTCCTCTATGGAGAGAGTTGAGCAATTCCAAAGCATCAATGTGGACCGTTGTACTCTATTGAGTGCTCTTAAAAGTCTAACTTGCTAGTTGAGCCTTCGTGCCACGTTTCGTAAGGTAAAGACGTGAATAGACCAAGTTATGTCTGAAATTGCACAAAAATGTGAAAAGCTCTCTATGGAGAGAGTTGAGCAATTCCAAAGCATCAATGTGGACGTTGTACTCTATTTAGTGCTCTTAAAAGTCTAACTTGCTTGTTGAGCCTTCGTGCCACGTTTCGTAAGGTAAAGACGCGTAATAGACCAAGTTATGTCTCAAATTGCTCAAAGACGTGAAAAGCTCCTCTATGGAGAGAGTTGAGCATTCCAAAGCATCAATGTGGACCGTTGTACTCTATTTAGTGCTCTTAAAAGTCTAACTTGCTAGTTGAGCCTTCGTGCCACGTTTCGTAAGGTAAAGGCGAATAGACCAAGTTGTCTCAAATTGCTCAAAGACGTGAAAAGCTCCTCTATGGAGAGAGTTGAGCAATTCAAAGCATCAATGTGCCGTTGTACTCTATTTAGTGCTCTTAAAAGTCTAACTTGCTAGTTGAGCCTTCGTGCCACGTTTCGTAAGGTAAAGGAGCGAATAGACCAAGTTATGTCTCAAATTGCTCAAAGACGTGAAAAGCTCCTCTATGGAGAGAGTTGAGCAATTCAAAGCATCAATGTGGACCGTTGTACTCTATTTAGTGCTCTTAAAAGTCTAACTTGCTTGTTGAGCCTTCGTGCCACGTTTCGTAAGGTAAAGGCGAATAGACCAGTTATGTCTCAAATTGCTCAAAATGTGAAAAGCTCCTCTATGGAGAGAGTTGAGCAATTCCAAATCATGTGGACCGTTGTACTCTATGAGTGCTCTTAAAAGTCTAACTTGCTAGTTGAGCCTTCGTGCCACGTTTTGTAAGGTAAAGACGCGAATAGACCAAGTTATGTGTGAAATTGCACAAAAACGTGAAAAGCTCCTCTATGGAGAGAGTTGAGCAATTCCAAAGCATCAATGTGGACCATTGTACTCTATTTAGTGCTCTTAAAAGTCTAACTTGCTAGTTGAGCCTTCGTGCCACGTTTCGTAAGGTAAAGACGCGAATAGACAAGTTATGTTTGAAATTGCACAAAAACGTGAAAAGCTCCTCTATGGAGAGAGTTGAGCAATTCCAAAGCATCAATGTGGACCGTTGTACTCTATGAGTGCTCTTAAATCTAACTTGCTAGTTGAGCCTTCGTGCCACGTTTCGTAAGGTAAAGACGCTAATAGACTAAGTTATGTGTGAAATTGCACAAAAACGTGAAAAGCTCCTCTATGGAGAGAGTTGAGCAATTCCAAAGCATCAATGTGGACCGTTGTACTCTATTTAGTGCTCTTAAAAGTCTAACTTGCTAGTTGAGCCTTCGTGCCACGTTTCGTAAGGTAAAGACGCGAATAGACCAAGTTATGTTCAAATTGCACAAAAACGTGAAAAGCTCCTCTATGGAGAGAGTTGAGCAATTCCAAAGCATCAATGTGGACCGTTGTACTCTATTTAGTGCTCTTAAAAGTCTAACTTGCTAGTTGAGCCTTCGTGCCACGTTTCGTAAGTAAAGACGCGAATAGACCAAGTTATGTCTCAAATTGCTCAAAACGTGAAAAGCTCCTCTATGGAGAGAGTTGAGCAATTCCAAAGCATCAATGTGGACCGTTGTACTCTATTGAGTGCTCTTAAAAGTCTAACTTGCTAGTTGAGCCTTCGTGCCACGTTTCGTAAGGTAAAGACGCGAATAGACCAAGTTATGTCGAAATTGCACAAAAACGTGAAAAGCTCTCTATGGAGAGAGTTGAGCAATTCCAAAGCATCAATGTGGACGTTGTACTCTATTTAGTGCTCTTAAAAGTCTAACTTGCTTGTTGAGCCTTCGTGCCACGTTTCGTAAGGTAAAGACGCGAATAGACCAAGTTATGTCTCAAATTGCAAAGACGTGAAAAGCTCCTCTATGGAGAGAGTTGAGCAATTCCAAAGCATCAATGTGGACCATTGTACTCTATTTAGTGCTCTTAAAAGTCTAACTTGCTAGTTGAGCCTTCGTGCCACGTTTCGTAAGGTAAAGGCGCGAATAGACCAAGTTATGTCTCAAATTGCCAAAGACGTGAAAAGCTCCTCTATGGAGAGAGTTGAGCAATTGCAAAGCATCAATGTGGACCGTTGTACTCTATTTAGTGCTCTTAAAAGTTAACTTGCTAGTTGAGCCTTCGTGCCACGTTTCGTAAGGTAAAGAGCGAATAGACCAAGTTATGTCTCAAATTGCTCAAAGACGTGAAAAGCTCCTCTATGGAGAGAGTTGAGCAATTCAAAGCATCAATGTGGACCGTTGTACTCTATTGAGTGCTCTTAAAAGTCTAACTTGCTAGTTGAGCCTTCGTGCCACGTTTTGTAAGGTAAAGACGCGAATAGACCAAGTTATGTATGAAATTGCACAAAAACGTGAAAAGCTCCTCTATGGAGAGAGTTGAGCAATTCCAAAGCATCAATGTGGACGTTGTACTCTATTTAGTGCTCTTAAAAGTCTAACTTGCTAGTTGAGCCTTCGTGCCACGTTTCGTAAGGTAAAGACGCGAATAGACCAAGTTATGTCTCAAATTGCTCAAAGACGTGAAAAGCTCCTCTATGGAGAGAGTTGAGCATTCCAAAGCATCAATGTGGACCATTGTACTCTATTTAGTGCTCTTAAAAGTCTAACTTGCTAGTTGAGCCTTCGTGCCACGTTTCGTAAGGTAAAGGCGCGAATAGACCAAGTTATGTCTCAAATTGCCAAAGACGTGAAAAGCTCCTCTATGGAGAGAGTTGAGCAATTGCAAAGCATCAATGTGCACCGTTGTACTCTATTTAGTGCTCTTAAAAGTTAACTTGCTAGTTGAGCCTTCGTGCCACGTTTCGTAAGGTAAAGAGCGAATAGACCAAGTTATGTCTCAAATTGCTCAAAGACGTGAAAAGCTCCTCTATGGAGAGAGTTGAGCAATTCAAAGCATCAATGTGGACCGTTGTACTCTATTTAGTGCTCTTAAAAGTCTAACTTGCTTTGAGCCTTCGTGCCACGTTTCGTAAGTAAAGGCGCTAATACCATGTTATGTCTCAAATTGCTCAAAGATGTGAAAAGCTCCTCTATGAGAGAGTTGAGCAATTCCAAAGCATCAATGTGGACGTTGCTCTATGAGTGCTCTTAAAAGTCTAACTTGCTAGTTGAGCCTTCGTGCCACGTTTTGTATGGTAAAGATGCGAATAGGCCAGTTATGTGAAATTGCACAAAAACGTGAAAAGCTCTCTATGGAGAGAGTTGAGCAATTCCAAAGCATCAATGTGGACCGTTGTACTCTATTTAGTGCTCTTAAAAGTCTAACTTGCTTGAGCCTTCGTGCCACGTTTCGTAGGTAAAGACGCGAATAGACAAGTTATGTTTGAAATTGCACAAAAACGTGAAAAGCCCTCTATGGAGAGAGTTGAGCAATTCCAAAGCATCAATGTGGACCGTTGTACTCTATTGAGTGCTCTTAAAATCTAACTTGCTAGTTGAGCCTTCGTGCCACGTTTCGTAAGGTAAAGACGCTAATAGACTAAGTTATGTGTGAAATTTACAAAAACGTGAAAAGCTCCTCTATGGAGAGAGTTGAGCAATTCCAAAGCATCAATGTGGACCGTTGTACTCTATTAGTGCTCTTAAAATTCTAACTTGCTTGTTGAGCCTTCGTGTGACGTTTCGTAAGGTAAAGATGCGAATAGACCAAGTTATGTTTGAAATTGCACAAAACGTGAAAAGCTCCTCTATGGAGAGAGTTGAGCAATTCCAAAGCATCAATGTGGACCGTTTACTCTATTTAGTGCTCTTAAAAGTCTAACTTGCTTGTTGAGCTTCGTGCCACGTTTCGTAAGGTAAAGACGCGAATAGACCAAGTTATGTCTCAAATTGCTCAAACGTGAAAAGCTCCTCTATGGAGAGAGTTGAGCAATTCCAAAGCATCAATGTGGACCGTTGTACTCTATTGAGTGCTCTTAAAATTAACTTGCTAGTTGAGCCTTCGTGCCACGTTTCGTAAGGTAAAGACGCTAATAGACCAAGTTATGTGTGAAATTTCACAAAAACGTGAAAAGCTCCTCTATGGAGAGAGTTGAGCAATTCCAAAGCATCAATGTGGACCGTTGTACTCTATTGAGTGCTCTTAAAAGTCTAACTTGCTTGTTGAGCCTTCGTGTGACGTTTCGTAAGGTAAAGATGCGAATAGACCAAGTTACGTTTGAAATTGCACAAAACGTGAAAAGCTCCTCCATGGAGAGAGTTGAGCAATTCCAAAGCATCAATGTGGACCGTTGTACTCTATTTAGTGCTCTTAAAAGTCTAACTTGCTTGTTGAGCCTTCGTGCCACGTTTCGTAAGGTAAAGACGCGAATAGACCAAGTTATGTCTCAAATTGCTCAAAACGTGAAAAGCTCCTCTATGGAGAGAGTTGAGCAATTCAAAGCATCAATGTGGACCGTTGTACTCTATTTAGTGCTCTTAAAAGTCTAACTTGCTAGTTGAGCCTTCGTGCCACGTTTGTAAGGTAAAGACGTGAATAGACCAAGTTATGTCTGAAATTGCACAAAAACGTGAAAAGCTCTCTATGGAGAGAGTTGAGCAATTCCAAAGCATCAATGTGGACCGTTGTACTCTATTTAGTGCTCTTAAAAGTCTAACTTGCTTGTTGAGCCTTCGTGCCACGTTTCGTAAGGTAAAGACGTGTATAGACCAATTATGTCTCAAATTGCTCAAAGACGTGAAAAGCTCCTCTATGGAGAGAGTTGAGCAATTGCAAAGCATCAATGTGGACCGTTGTACTCTATTTAGTGCTTTAAAAGTCTAACTTGCTTGTTGAGCCTTCGTGCCACGTTTCGTAAGGTAAAGCCGAATAGACCATGTTATGTCTCAAATTGCTCAAAGATGTGAAAAGCTCCTCTATGGAGAGAGTTGAGAAATTCCAAAGCATCAATGTGGACCGTTGTACTCTATGAGTGCTCTTAAAAGTCTAACTTGCTAGTTGAGCCTTTGCCACGTTTCGTATGGTAAAGACGCGAATAGACCAGTTATGTTGAAATTGCACAAAAACGTGAAAAGCTCCTCTATGGAGAGAGTTGAGAAATTCCAAAGCATCAATGTGGACCGTTGTACTCTATTTAGTGCTCTTAAAAGTCTAACTCTTGTTGAGCCTTCGTGCCACGTTTCGTAGGTAAAGACGCGAATAGACCAAGTTATGTTTGAAATTGCACAAAAACGTGAAAAGCTCCTCTATGGAAGAGTTGAGCAATTCCAAAGCATCAATGTGGACCGTTGTACTCTATTGAGTGCTCTTAAAATCTAACTTGCTTGTTGAGCCTTCGTGCCACGTTTCGTAAGGTAAAGAGCGAATAGACCAAGTTATGTTTGAAATTGCACAAAACATGAAAAGCTCCTCCATGGAGAGAGTTGAGCAATTCCAAAGCATCAATGTGGACCGTTGTACTCTATTTAGTGCTCTTAAAAGTCTAACTTGCTTGTTAGCCTTCGTGCCACGTTTCGTAAGTAAAGACGCGAATAGACCAAGTTATGTCTCAAATTGCCAAAACGTGAAAAGCTCCTCCATGGAGAGAGTTGAGCAATTCAAAGCATCAATGTGGACCGTTGTACTCTATTGTGCTCTTAAAAGTCTAACTTGCTAGTTGAGCCTTCGTGCCACGTTTCGTAAGGTAAAGACGTGAATAGACCAAGTTATGTCTGAAATTGCACAAAAATGTGAAAAGCTCCTCTATGGAGAGAGTTGAGCAATTCCAAAGCATCAATGTGGACGTTGTACTCTATTTAGTGCTCTTAAAAGTCTAACTTGCTAGTTGAGCCTTCGTGCCACGTTTCGTAAGGTAAAGACGCGAATAGGCCAATTATGTCTCAAATTGCTCAAAGACGTGAAAAGCTCCTCTATGGAGAGAGTTGAGCATTCCAAAGCATCAATGTGGACCGTTGTACTCTATTTAGTGCTCTTAAAAGTCTAACTTGCTAGTTGAGCCTTCGTGCCACGTTTCGTAAGGTAAAGGCGCGAATAGACCAAGTTATGTCTCAAATTGCTCAAAGACGTGAAAGCTCCTCTATGGAGAGAGTTGAGCAATTGCAAAGCATCAATGTGGACCGTTGTACTCTATTTAGTGCTCTTAAAAGTCTAACTTGCTAGTTGAGCCTTCGTGCCACGTTTCGTAAGGTAAAGAGCGAATAGACCAAGTTATGTCTCAAATTGCTCAAAGACGTGAAAAGCTCCTCTATGGAGAGAGTTGAGCAATTCAAAGCATCAATGTGGACCGTTGTACTCTATTTAGTGCTCTTAAAAGTCTAACTTGCTTGTTGAGCCTTCGTGCCACGTTTCGTAAGGTAAAGGCGAATAGACCAAGTTATGTCTCAAATTGCTCAAAATGTGAAAAGCTCCTCTATGGAGAGAGTTGAGCAATTCCAAAGCATCAATGTGGACGTTGCTCTATGAGTGCTCTTAAAAGTCTAACTTGCTAGTTGAGCCTTCGTGCCACGTTTCGTAGGTAAAGACGCGAATAGACCAGTTATGTGTGAAATTGCACAAAAACGTGAAAAGCTCCTCTATGGAGAGAGTTGAGCAATTCCAAAGCATCAATGTGGACCGTTGTACTCTATTTAGTGCTCTTAAAAGTCTAACTTGCTTTGAGAGCCTTCGTGCCACGTTTCGTAAGGTAAAGACGCGAATAGACAATATGTTTGAAATTGCACAAAAACGTGAAAAGCTCCTCTATGGAAGAGTTGAGCAATTCCAAAGCATCAATGTGGACCGTTGTACTCTATTGAGTGCTCTTAAAATTCTAACTTGCTAGTTGAGCCTTCGTGCCACGTTTCGTAAGGTAAAGACGAATAGACCAAGTTATGTTGAAATTGCTCAAAAACGTGAAAAGCTCCTCTATGGAAGAGTTGAGCAATTCCAAAGCATCAATGTGGACCGTTGTACTCTATTGAGTGCTCTTAAAAGTCTAACTTGCTTGTTGAGCCTTCGTGCCACGTTTCGTAAGGTAAAGATGCGAATAGACCAAGTTATGTTGAAATTGCACAAAAACGTGAAAAGCTCCTCTATGGAGAGAGTTGAGCAATTCCAAAGCATCAATGTGGACGTTGTACTCTATTTAGTGCTCTTAAAAGTCTAACTTGCTAGTTGAGCCTTCGTGCCACGTTTCGTAAGGTAAAGACGCGAATAGCCAACTTATGTCTCAAATTGCTCAAAGACGTGAAAAGCTCCTCATGGAGAGAGTTGAGCAATTCCAAAGCATCAATGTGGACCGTTTGTACTCTATTTAGTGCTCTTAAAAGTCTAACTTGCTAGTTGAGCCTTCGTGCCACGTTTCGTAAGGTAAAGGCGCGAATAGACCAAGTTATGTCTCAAATTGCTCAAAACGTGAAAAGCTCCTCTATGGAGAGAGTTGAGCAATTCCAAAGCATCAATGTGGACCGTTGTACTCTATTGAGTGCTCTTAAAAGTCTAACTTGCTAGTTGAGCCTTCGTGCCACGTTTCGTAAGGTAAAGATGCGAATAGGCCAACTTATGTCTCAAATTGCTCAAAGACGTGAAAAGCTCCTCTACGGAGATAGTTGAGCAATTCCAAAGCATCAATGTGGGCCGTTGTACTCTATTTAGTGCTCTTAAAAGTCTAACTTGCTAGTTGAGCCTTCGTGCCACGTTTCGTAAGGTAAAGACACGAATAGGCCAAGTTATGTCTCAAATTGCTCAAAGATGTGAGAAGCTCCTCTACGGAGAGAGTTGAACAATTCCAAAGCATCAATGCGGGCCGTTGTACTCTATTTAGTGCTCTTAAAAGTCTAACTTGCTAGTTGAGCCTTCGTGCCACGTTTCGTAAGGTAAAGACGCGAATAGACCAAGTTATGTCTCAAATTGCTCAAACGTGAAAAGCTCCTCTATGGAGAGAGTTGAGCAATTCCAAAGCATCAATGTGGACCGTTGTACTCTATTGAGTGCTCTTAAAAGTCTAACTTGCTAGTTGAGCCTTCGTGCCACGTTTCGTAAGGTAAAGACGAATAGGCCAACTTATGTCTCAAATTGCTCAAAAACGTGAAAAGCTTCTATGGAGAGAGTTGAGCAATTCCAAAGCATCAATGCGGGCCGTTGTACTCTATTTAGTGCTCTTAAAAGTCTAACTTGCTAGTTGAGCCTTCGTGCCACGTTTCGTAAGGTAAAGACGCGAATAGACCAAGTTATGTCTCAAATTGCTCAAAGACGTGAAAAGCTCCTCTATGGAGAGAGTTGAGCAATTCCAAAGCATCAATGTGGACCGTTGTACTCTATTTAGTGCTCTTAAAAGTCTAACTTGCTAGTTGAGCCTTCGTGCCACGTTTCGTAAGGTAAAGGCGAATAGACCAAGTTATGTCTCAAATTGCTCAAAACGTGAAAAGCTCCTCTATGGAGAGAGTTGAGCAATTCCAAAATCAATGTGGACCGTTGTACTCTATTGAGTGCTTTAAAAGTCTAACTTGCTAGTTGAGCCTTCGTGCCACGTTTCGTAAGGTAAGAGCGAATAGACCAAGTTATGTCTCAAATTGCTCAAAGACGTGAAAAGCTCCTCTATGGAGAGAGTTGAGCAATTCCAAAGCATCAATGTGGACCGTTGTACTCTATTAGTGCTCTTAAAAGTCTAACTTGCTAGTTGAGCCTTCGTGCCACGTTTCGTAAGGTAAAGGCGCGAATAGACCAAGTTATGTCTCAAATTGCTCAAAGACGTGAAAAGCTCCTCTATGGAGAGAGTTGAGCAATTCCAAAGCATCAATGTGGACCGTTGTACTCTATTGAGTGCTCTTAAAAGTCTAACTTGCTAGTTGAGCCTTCGTGCCACGTTTCGTAAGGTAAAGATGCGAATAGGCCAAGTTATGTCTCAAATTGCTCAAAGACGTGAAAAGCTCCTCTATGGAAGAGTTGAGCAATTCCAAAGCATCAATGTGGACCGTTGTACTCTATTTAGTGCTATTAAAAGTCTAACTTGCTAGTTGAGCCTTCGTGCCACGTTTCGTAAGGTAAAGGCACGAATAGACCAAGTTATGTCTCAAATTGCACAAAGACGTGAAAAGCTCCTCTATGGAGAGAGTTGAGCAATTCGAAAGCATCAATGTGGACCGTTGTACTCTATTTAGTGCTCTTAAAAGTCTAACTTGCTAGTTGAGCCTTCGTGCCACGTTTCGTAAGGTAAAGCGCGAATAGACCAAGTTATGTCTCAAATTGCTCAAAGACGTGAAAAGCTCCTCATGGAGAGAGTTGAGCAATTCCAAAGCATCAATGTGGACCGTTGTACTCTATTGAGTGCTCTTAAAAGTCTAACTTGCTAGTTGAGCCTTCGTGCCACGTTTCGTAAGGTAAAGATGCGAATAGGCCAAGTTATGTCTCAAATTGCTCAAAGACGTGAAAAGCTCCTCTATGGAGAGAGTTGAGCAATTCCAAAGCATCAATGTGGACCGTTGTACTCTATTTAGTGCTCTTAAAAGTCTAACTTGCTAGTTGAGCCTTCGTGCCACGTTTCGTAAGGTAAAGGCGCGAATAGACCAAGTTATGTCTCAAATTGCTCAAACGTGAAAAGCTCCTCTATGGAGAGAGTTGAGCAATTCCAAAGCATCAATGTGGACCGTTGTACTCTATTGAGTGCTCTTAAAAGTCTAACTTGCTAGTTGAGCCTTCGTGCCACGTTTCGTAAGGTAAAGATGCGAATAGACCAAGTTATGTCTCAAATTGCACAAAAACGTGAAAAGCTCCTCTATGGAAGAGTTGAGCAATTCCAAAGCATCAATGTGGACCGTTGTACTCTATTGAGTGCTCTTAAAAGTCTAACTTGCTAGTTGAGCCTTCGTGCCACGTTTCGTAAGGTAAAGGCGAATAGACCAAGTTATGTCTCAAATTGCTCAAAGACGTGAAAAGCTCCTCTATGGAGAGAGTTGAGCAATTCAAAGCATCAATGTGGACCGTTGTACTCTATTTAGTGCTCTTAAAAGTCTAACTTGCTTGTTGAGCCTTCGTGCCACGTTTCGTAAGGTAAAGGCGCGAATAGACCAAGTTATGTCTCAAATTGCTCAAAGACGTGAAAAGCTCCTCTATGGAGAGAGTTGAGCAATTCCAAAGCATCAATGTGGACCGTTGTACTCTATTGAGTGCTCTTAAAAGTCTAACTTGCTAGTTGAGCCTTCGTGCCACGTTTCGTAAGGTAAGATGCGAATAGACCAAGTTATGTCTCAAATTGCTCAAAGACGTGAAAAGCTCCTCTATGGAGAGAGTTGAGCAATTCCAAAGCATCAATGTGGACCGTTGTACTCTATTTAGTGCTCTTAAAAGTCTAACTTGCTAGTTGAGCCTTCGTGCCACGTTTCGTAAGGTAAAGACGCGAATAGACCAAGTTATGTCTCAAATTGCTCAAAGACGTGAAAAGCTCCTCTATGGAGAGAGTTGAGCAATTGCAAAGCATCAATGTCGACCGTTGTACTCTATTGACTGCTCTTAAAAGCCTAACTTGCTAGTTGAGCCTTCGTGCCACGTTTGGTAAGGTAAAGATGCGAATAGACCAAGTTATGTCTCAAATTGCTCAAAGACGTGAAAAGCTCCTCTATGGAGAGTTGAGCAATTCCAAAGCATCAATGTGGACCGTTGTACTCTATTTAGTGCTCTTAAAAGTCTAACTTGCTAGTTGAGCCTTCGTGCCACGTTTCGTAAAAAGGCACGAATAGACCAAGTTATGTCTCAAATTGCACAAAGACGTGAAAAGCTCCTCTATGGAGAGAGTTGAGCAATTCCAAAGCATCAATGTGGACCGTTGTACTCTATTTAGTGCTCTTAAAAGTCTAACTTGCTAGTTGAGCCTTCGTGCCACGTTTCGTAAGGTAAAGCGCGAATAGACCAAGTTATGTCTCAAATTGCTCAAAACGTGAAAAGCTCCTCTATGGAGAGAGTTGAGCAATTCCAAAGCATCAATGTGGACCGTTGTACTCTATTTAGTGCTCTTAAAAGTCTAACTTGCTAGTTGAGCCTTCGTGCCACGTTTCGTAAGGTAAAGAGCGAATAGACCAAGTTATGTCTCAAATTGCTCAAACGTGAAAAGCTCCTCTATGGAGAGAGTTGAGCAATTCCAAAGCATCAATGTGGACCGTTGTACTCTATTTAGTGCTCTTAAAAGTCTAACTTGCTAGTTGAGCCTTCGTGCCACGTTTCGTAAGGTAAAGGCGCGAATAGACCAAGTTATGTCTCAAATTGCTCAAACGTGAAAAGCTCCTCTATGGAGAGAGTTGAGCAATTCCAAAGCATCAATGTGGACCGTTGTACTCTATTGAGTGCTCTTAAAAGTCTAACTTGCTAGTTGAGCCTTCGTGCCACGTTTCGTAAGGTAAAGGCGAATAGACCAAGTTATGTTTGAAATTGCACAAAAACGTGAAAAGCTCCTCTATGGAGAGAGTTGAGCAATTCCAAAGCATCAATGTGGACCGTTGTACTCTATTTAGTGCTCTTAAAAGTCTAACTTGCTAGTTGAGCCTTCGTGCCACGTTTCGTAAGGTAAAGGCGCGAATAGACCAAGTTATGTCTCAAATTGCTCAAAGACGTGAAAAGCTCCTCTATGGAGAGAGTTGAGCAATTCAAAGCATCAATGTGGACCGTTGTACTCTATTTAGTGCTCTTAAAAGTCTAACTTGCTAGTTGAGCCTTCGTGCCACGTTTCGTAAGGTAAAGGCCGAATAGACCATGTTATGTCTCAAATTGATCAAAGATGTGAAAAGCTCCTCTATGGAGAGAGTTGAGCAATTCCAAAGCATCAATGTGGACCGTTGTACTCTATTGTGCTCTTAAAAGTCTAACTTGCTAGTTGAGCCTTCGTGCCACGTTTCGTAAGGTAAAGGCGCGAATAGACCAATTATGTCTCAAATTGCACAAAGATGTGAAAAGCTCCTCTATGGAGAGAGTTGAGCAATTCCAAAGCATCAATGTGGACCGTTGTACTCTATTTAGTGTCTTAAAAGTCTAACTTGCTTGTTGAGCCTTCGTGCCACGTTTCGTAAGGTAAAGACGCGAATAGACAAGTTATGTTAAATTGCACAAAAACGTGAAAAGCTCCTCTATGGAGAGAGTTGAGCAATTCCAAAGCATCAATGTGGACCGTTGTACTCTATTGAGTGCTCTTAAAAGTCTAACTTGCTAGTTGAGCCTTCGTGCCACGTTTCGTAAGGTGAGCGAATAGACCAAGTTATGTCTCAAATTTCACAAAAACGTGAAAAGCTCCTCTATGGAGAGAGTTGAGCAATTCCAAAGCATCAATGTGGACCGTTGTACTCTATTTAGTGCTCTTAAAAGTCTAACTTGCTGTTGAGCCTTCGTGCCACGTTTCGTAAGGTAAAGAGCGAATAGACCAAGTTATGTTTCAAATTGCAAAAAACGTGAAAAGCTCCTCTATGGAGAGAGTTGAGCAATTCCAAAGCATCAATGTGGACCGTTGTACTCTATTTAGTGCTCTTAAAAGTCTAACTTGCTAGTTGAGCCTTCGTGCCACGTTTCGTAAGGTAAACGCGAATAGACCAAGTTATGTTCAAATTGCACAAAGTGAAAAGCTCCTCTATGGAGAGAGTTGAGCAATTCCAAAGCATCAATGTGGACCGTTGTACTCTATTTAGTGCTCTTAAAAGTCTAACTCTAGTTGAGCCTTCGTGCCACGTTTCGTAAGGTAAAGACGCGAATAGACAAGTTATGTTTGAAATTGCACAAAAACGTGAAAAGCTCCTCTATGGAGAGAGTTGAGCAATTCCAAAGCATCAATGTGGACCGTTGTACTCTATTGAGTGCTCTTAAAATCTAACTTGCTAGTTGAGCCTTCGTGCCACGTTTCGTAAGGTAAAGGACGAATAGACCAAGTTATGTGAAATTGCACAAAAACGTGAAAAGCTCCTCTATGGAGAGAGTTGAGCAATTCCAAAGCATCAATGTGGACCGTTGTACTCTATTTAGTGCTCTAAAAAGTCTAACTTGCTTGTTGAGCCTTCGTGCCACGTTTCGTAAGGGAAAGATGCGAATAGACCAAGTTATGTTCAAATTGCAAAAAACGAAAAGCTCCTCTATGGAGAGAGTTTAGCAATTCCAAAGCATCAATGTGGACTGTTGTACTCCATTTAGTGCTCTTAAAAGTCTAACTTGCTAGTTGAGCCTTCGTGCCACGTTTCGTAAGGTAAAGACGCGAATAGACCAAGTTATGTTCAAATTGACAAAATGTGAAAAGCTCCTCTATGGAGAGTTGAGCATTCCAAAGCATCAATGTGGACCGTTGTACTCTATTTAGTGCTCTTAAAAGTCTAACTTGCTTGTTGAGCCTTCGTGCCACGTTTCGTAAGGTAAAGACGCGAATAGACCAAGTTATGTTTGAAATTGCACAAAAACGTGAAAAGCTCCTCTATGGAAGAGTTGAGCAATTCCAAAGCATCAATGTGGACCGTTGTACTCTATTTAGTGCTCTTAAAAGTCTAACTTGCTTTGAGCCTTCGTGCCACGTTTCGTAAGGTAAAGGCCGAATAGACCAAGTTATGTTCAAATTGACAAAATGTGAAAAGCTCCTCTATGGAAGAGTTGAGCAATTCCAAAGCATCAATGTGGACCGTTGTACTCTATTTAGTGCTCTTAAAAGTCTAACTTGCTAGTTGAGCCTTCGTGCCACGTTTCGTAAGGTAAAGACGCGAATAGACAAGTTTGTTTGAAATTGCACAAAAACGTGAAAAGCTCCTCTATGGAGAGAGTTGAGCAATTCCAAAGCATCAATGTGGACCGTTGTACTCTATTGAGTGCTCTTAAAATCTAACTTGCTAGTTGAGCCTTCGTGCCACGTTTCGTAAGGTAGACGCTAATAGACCAAGTTATGTCTCAAATTGCACAAAAACGTGAAAAGCTCCTCTATGGAGAGAGTTGAGCAATTCCAAAGCATCAATGTGGACCGTTGTACTCTATTTAGTGCTCTTAAAAGTCTAACTTGCTTGTTGAGCCTTCGTGCCACGTTTCGTAAGGTAAAGAGCGAATAGACCAAGTTATGTTCAAATTGCACAAAACGAAAAGCTCCTCTATGGAGAGAGTTGAGCAATTCCAAAGCATCAATGTGGACCGTTGTACTCTATTTAGTGCTCTTAAAAGTCTAACTTGCTAGTTGAGCCTTCGTGCCACGTTTCGTAAGGTAAAGGCGCGAATAGACCAAGTTATGTTCAAATTGCACAAAAGTGAAAAGCTCCTCTATGGAAGAGTTGAGCAATTCCAAAGCATCAATGTGGACCGTTGTACTCTATTTAGTGCTCTTAAAAGTCTAACTCTAGTTGTGCCTTCGTGCCACGTTTCGTAAGGTAAAGACGCGAATAGACCAAGTTATGTTAAATTGCACAAAAACGTGAAAAGCTCCTCTATGGAGAGAGTTGAGCAATTCCAAAGCATCAATGTGGACCGTTGTACTCTATTTAGTGCTCTTAAAAGTCTAACTTGCTAGTTGAGCCTTCGTGCCACGTTTCGTAAGGTAAAGACGAATAGACCAAGTTATGTTCAAATTGCACAAAAACGTGAAAAGCTCCTCTATGGAGAGAGTTGAGCAATTCCAAAGCATCAATGTGGACCGTTGTACTCTATTTAGTGCTCTTAAAAGTCTAACTTGCTTGTTGAGCCTTCGTGCCACGTTTCGTAAGGTAAAGATGCGAATAGACCAAGTTATGTTCAAATTGCACAAAAACGTGAAAAGCTCCTCTATGGAGAGAGTTGAGCAATTCCAAAGCATCAATGTGGACCGTTGTACTCTATTTAGTGCTCTTAAAAGTCTAACTTGCTAGTTGAGCCTTCGTGCCACGTTTCGTAAGGTAAAGACGCGAATAGACCAAGTTATGTCTCAAATTGCTCAAACGTGAAAAGCTCCTCTATGGAGAGAGTTGAGCAATTCCAAAGCATCAATGTGGACCGTTGTACTCTATTGTGCTCTTAAAAGTCTAACTTGCTAGTTGAGCCTTCGTGCCACGTTTCGTAAGGTAAAGACGGAATAGACCAAGTTATGTCTGAAATTGCACAAAAACGTGAAAAGCTCCTCTATGGAGAGAGTTGAGCAATTCCAAAGCATCAATGTGGACCGTTGTACTCTATTTAGTGCTCTTAAAAGTCTAACTTGCTAGTTGAGCCTTCGTGCCACGTTTCGTAAGGTAAAGACGCGAATAGACCAAGTTATGTTAAATTGCACAAAAACGTGAAAAGCTCCTCTATGGAGAGAGTTGAGCAATTCCAAAGCATCAATGTGGACCGTTGTACTCTATTGAGTGCTCTTAAAATCTAACTTGCTAGTTGAGCCTTCGTGCCACGTTTCGTAAGGTAGACGAATAGACCAAGTTATGTTGAAATTGCACAAAAACGTGAAAAGCTCCTCTATGGAGAGAGTTGAGCAATTCCAAAGCATCAATGTGGACCGTTGTACTCTATTGTGCTCTTAAAAGTCTAACTTGCTTGTTGAGCCTTCGTGCCACGTTTCGTAAGGTAAAGCGAATAGACCAAGTTATGTTCAAATTGCACAAAAACGAAAAGCTCCTCTATGGAGAGAGTTGAGCAATTCCAAAGCATCAATGTGGACCGTTGTACTCTATTTAGTGCTCTTAAAAGTCTAACTTGCTAGTTGAGCCTTCGTGCCACGTTTCGTAAGGTAAAGGCGAATAGACCAAGTTATGTTCAAATTGACAAAGTGAAAAGCTCCTCTATGGAGAGAGTTGAGCAATTCCAAAGCATCAATGTGGACCGTTGTACTCTATTTAGTGCTCTTAAAAGTCTAACTTGCTAGTTGAGCCTTCGTGCCACGTTTCGTAAGGTAAAGACGCGAATAGACCAAGTTATGTTTGAAATTGCACAAAAACGTGAAAAGCTCCTCTATGGAGAGAGTTGAGCAATTCCAAAGCATCAATGTGGACCGTTGTACTCTATTTAGTGCTCTTAAAAGTCTAACTTGCTAGTTGAGCCTTCGTGCCACGTTTCGTAAGGTAAAGACGAATAGACCAAGTTATGTCTCAAATTGCAAAAAACGTGAAAAGCTCCTCTATGGAGAGAGTTGAGCAATTCCAAAGCATCAATGTGGACCGTTGTACTCTATTTAGTGCTCTTAAAAGTCTAACTTGCTTGTTGAGCCTTCGTGCCACGTTTCGTAAGGTAAAGACGCGAATAGACCAAGTTATGTTCAAATTGCACAAAAACGTGAAAAGCTCCTCTATGGAGAGAGTTGAGCAATTCCAAAGCATCAATGTGGACCGTTGTACTCTATTTAGTGCTCTTAAAAGTCTAACTTGCTAGTTGAGCCTTCGTGCCACGTTTCGTAAGGTAAAGACGCGAATAGACCAAGTTATGTCTCAAATTGCTCAAAACGTGAAAAGCTCCTCTATGGAGAGAGTTGAGCAATTCCAAAGCATCAATGTGGACCGTTGTACTCTATTGTGCTCTTAAAAGTCTAACTTGCTAGTTGAGCCTTCGTGCCACGTTTCGTAAGGTAAAGACGTGAATAGACCAAGTTATGTCTGAAATTGCACAAAAACGTGAAAAGCTCCTCTATGGAGAGAGTTGAGCAATTCCAAAGCATCAATGTGGACCGTTGTACTCTATTTAGTGCTCTTAAAAGTCTAACTTGCTAGTTGAGCCTTCGTGCCACGTTTCGTAAGGTAAAGACGCGAATAGACAAGTTATGTTTGAAATTGCACAAAAACGTGAAAAGCTCCTCTATGGAGAGAGTTGAGCAATTCCAAAGCATCAATGTGGACCGTTGTACTCTATTGAGTGCTCTTAAAATCTAACTTGCTAGTTGAGCCTTCGTGCCACGTTTCGTAAGGTAGACGCGAATAGACCAAGTTATGTGTGAAATTGCACAAAAACGTGAAAAGCTCCTCATGGAGAGAGTTGAGCAATTCCAAAGCATCAATGTGGACCGTTGTACTCTATTGTGCTCTTAAAATCTAACTTGCTTGTTGAGCCTTCGTGCCACGTTTCGTAAGGTAAAGAGCGAATAGACCAAGTTATGTTCAAATTGCATAAAAACGTGAAAAGCTCCTCTATGGAGAGAGTTGAGCAATTCCAAAGCATCAATGTGGACCGTTGTACTCTATTTAGTGCTCTTAAAAGTCTAACTTGCTAGTTGAGCCTTCGTGCCACGTTTCGTAAGGTAAAGACGCGAATAGACCAAGTTATGTTCAAATTGACAAATGTGAAAAGCTCCTCTATGGAAGAGTTGAGCAATTCCAAAGCATCAATGTGGACCGTTGTACTCTATTTAGTGCTCTTAAAAGTCTAACTTGCTAGTTGAGCCTTCGTGCCACGTTTCGTAAGGTAAAGACGCGAATAGACCAAGTTATGTTGAAATTGCACAAAAACGTGAAAAGCTCCTCTATGGAGAGAGTTGAGCAATTCCAAAGCATCAATGTGGACCGTTGTACTCTATTGAGTGCTCTTAAAATCTAACTTGCTAGTTGAGCCTTCGTGCCACGTTTCGTAAGGTAAAGACGAATAGACCAAGTTATGTTGAAATTGCAAAAAACGTGAAAAGCTCCTCTATGGAGAGAGTTGAGCAATTCCAAAGCATCAATGTGGACCGTTGTACTCTATTTAGTGCTCTTAAAATCTAACTTGCTAGTTGAGCCTTCGTGCCACGTTTCGTAAGGTAAAGAGCGAATAGACCAAGTTATGTTCAAATTGCACAAAAACGTGAAAAGCTCCTCTATGGAGAGAGTTGAGCAATTCCAAAGCATCAATGTGGACCGTTGTACTCTATTTAGTGCTCTTAAAAGTCTAACTTGCTAGTTGAGCCTTCGTGCCACGTTTCGTAAGGTAAAGACGCGAATAGACCAAGTTATGTCTCAAATTGCTCAAAACGTGAAAAGCTCCTCTATGGAGAGAGTTGAGCAATTCCAAAGCATCAATGTGGACCGTTGTACTCTATTGTGCTCTTAAAAGTCTAACTTGCTAGTTGAGCCTTCGTGCCACGTTTCGTAAGGTAAAGACGTGAATAGACCAAGTTATGTCTGAAATTGCACAAAAACGTGAAAATCCTCTATGGAGAGAGTTGAGCAATTCCAAAGCATCAATGTGGACCGTTGTACTCTATTTAGTGCTCTTAAAAGTCTAACTTGCTAGTTGAGCCTTCGTGCCACGTTTCGTAAGGTAAAGACGCGAATAGACCAAGTTATGTTCAAATTGCACAAAAACGTGAAAAGCTCCTCTATGGAGAGAGTTGAGCAATTCCAAAGCATCAATGTGGACCGTTGTACTCTATTGAGTGCTCTTAAAATCTAACTTGCTAGTTGAGCCTTCGTGCCACGTTTCGTAAGGTAAAGACGCAATAGACCAAGTTATGTGAAATTGCACAAAAACGTGAAAAGCTCCTCTATGGAGAGAGTTGAGCAATTCCAAAGCATCAATGTGGACCGTTGTACTCTATTTAGTGCTCTTAAAATCTAACTTGCTTGTTGAGCCTTCGTGCCACGTTTCGTAAGGTAAAGACGAATAGACCAAGTTATGTTCAAATTGCACAAAACGTGAAAAGCTCCTCTATGGAGAGAGTTGAGCAATTCCAAAGCATCAATGTGGACCGTTGTACTCTATTTAGTGCTCTTAAAAGTCTAACTTGCTTGTTGAGCCTTCGTGCCACGTTTCGTAAGGTAAAGACGCGAATAGACCAAGTTATGTCTCAAATTGCTCAAAACGTGAAAAGCTCCTCTATGGAGAGAGTTGAGCAATTCCAAAGCATCAATGTGGACCGTTGTACTCTATTTAGTGCTCTTAAAAGTCTAACTTGCTAGTTGAGCCTTCGTGCCACGTTTCGTAAGGTAAAGAGCGAATAGACCAAGTTATGTCTCAAATTGCACAAAAACGTGAAAAGCTCCTCTATGGAGAGAGTTGAGCAATTCCAAAGCATCAATGTGGACCGTTGTACTCTATTTAGTGCTCTTAAAAGTCTAACTTGCTAGTTGAGCCTTCGTGCCACGTTTCGTAAGGTAAAGACGCGAATAGACCAAGTTATGTCTCAAATTGCACAAAAACGTGAAAAGCTCCTCTATGGAGAGAGTTGAGCAATTCCAAAGCATCAATGTGGACCGTTGTACTCTATTTAGTGCTCTTAAAAGTCTAACTTGCTTGGAGCCTTCGTGCCACGTTTCGTAAGGTAAAGACGCGAATAGACAAGTTATGTCTCAAATTGCACAAAAACGTGAAAAGCTCCTCTATGGAGAGAGTTGAGCAATTCCAAAGCATCAATGTGGACCGTTGTACTCTATTGTGCTCTTAAAAGTCTAACTTGCTAGTTGAGCCTTCGTGCCACGTTTCGTAAGGTAAAGACGCGAATAGACCAAGTTATGTCTCAAATTGCACAAAACGTGAAAAGCTCCTCTATGGAGAGAGTTGAGCAATTCCAAAGCATCAATGTGGACCGTTGTACTCTATTGTGCTCTTAAAAGTCTAACTTGCTAGTTGAGCCTTCGTGCCACGTTTCGTAAGGTAAAGGCGCGAATAGACCAAGTTATGTCTCAAATTGCACAAACGTGAAAAGCTCCTCTATGGAGAGAGTTGAGCAATTCCAAAGCATCAATGTGGACCGTTGTACTCTATTTAGTGCTCTTAAAAGTCTAACTTGCTAGTTGAGCCTTCGTGCCACGTTTCGTAAGGTAAAGGCGCGAATAGACCAAGTTATGTCTCAAATTGCTCAAAACGTGAAAAGCTCCTCTATGGAGAGAGTTGAGCAATTCCAAAGCATCAATGTGGACCGTTGTACTCTATTTAGTGCTCTTAAAAGTCTAACTTGCTAGTTGAGCCTTCGTGCCACGTTTCGTAAGGTAAAGACGCGAATAGACCAAGTTATGTCTCAAATTGCACAAAAACGTGAAAAGCTCCTCTATGGAGAGAGTTGAGCAATTCCAAAGCATCAATGTGGACCGTTGTACTCTATTTAGTGCTCTTAAAAGTCTAACTCTAGTTGAGCCTTCGTGCCACGTTTCGTAAGGTAAAGACGCGAATAGACCAAGTTATGTTCAAATTGCACAAAAACGTGAAAAGCTCCTCTATGGAGAGAGTTGAGCAATTCCAAAGCATCAATGTGGACCGTTGTACTCTATTGTGCTCTTAAAAGTCTAACTTGCTAGTTGAGCCTTCGTGCCACGTTTCGTAAGGTAAAGACGCGAATAGACCAAGTTATGTCTCAAATTGCACAAAGACGTGAAAAGCTCCTCTATGGAGAGAGTTGAGCAATTCCAAAGCATCAATGTGGACCGTTGTACTCTATTTAGTGCTCTTAAAAGTCTAACTTGCTAGTTGAGCCTTCGTGCCACGTTTCGTAAGGTAAAGACGCGAATAGACCAAGTTATGTCTCAAATTGCACAAAACGTGAAAAGCTCCTCTATGGAGAGAGTTGAGCAATTCCAAAGCATCAATGTGGACCGTTGTACTCTATTTAGTGCTCTTAAAAGTCTAACTTGCTAGTTGAGCCTTCGTGCCACGTTTCGTAAGGTAAAGACGCGAATAGACCAAGTTATGTCTCAATTGCACAAAACGTGAAAAGCTCCTCTATGGAGAGAGTTGAGCAATTCCAAAGCATCAATGTGGACCGTTGTACTCTATTTAGTGCTCTTAAAAGTCTAACTTGCTAGTTGAGCCTTCGTGCCACGTTTCGTAAGGTAAAGACGCGAATAGACCAAGTTATGTCTCAAATTGCACAAAACGTGAAAAGCTCCTCTATGGAGAGGTTGAGCAATTCCAAAGCATCAATGTGGACCGTTGTACTCTATTTGCTCTTAAAAGTCTAACTTGCTAGTTGAGCCTTCGTGCCACGTTTCGTAAGGTAAAGACGCGAATAGACCAAGTTATGTTGAAATTGCACAAAAACGTGAAAAGCTCCTCTATGGAGAGAGTTGAGCAATTCCAAAGCATCAATGTGGACCGTTGTACTCTATTGAGTGCTCTTAAAAGTCTAACTTGCTAGTTGAGCCTTCGTGCCACGTTTCGTAAGGTAAAGACGAATAGACCAAGTTATGTCTCAAATTGCACAAAAACGTGAAAAGCTCCTCTATGGAGAGAGTTGAGCAATTCCAAAGCATCAATGTGGACCGTTGTACTCTATTTAGTGCTCTTAAAAGTCTAACTTGCTAGTTGAGCCTTCGTGCCACGTTTCGTAAGGTAAAGACGCGAATAGACCAAGTTATGTCTCAAATTGCTCAAAAACGTGAAAAGCTCCTCTATGGAGAGAGTTGAGCAATTCCAAAGCATCAATGTGGACCGTTGTACTCTATTTAGTGCTCTTAAAATCTAACTTGCTAGTTGAGCCTTCGTGCCACGTTTCGTAAGGTAAAGACGCGAATAGACCAAGTTATGTCTCAAATTGCACAAAACGTGAAAAGCTCCTCTATGGAGAGAGTTGAGCAATTCCAAAGCATCAATGTGGACCGTTGTACTCTATTGAGTGCTCTTAAAAGTCTAACTTGCTAGTTGAGCCTTCGTGCCACGTTTCGTAAGGTAAAGACGCGAATAGACCAAGTTATGTTCAAATTGCACAAAACGTGAAAAGCTCCTCTATGGAGAGAGTTGAGCAATTCCAAAGCATCAATGTGGACCGTTGTACTCTATTTAGTGCTCTTAAAAGTCTAACTTGCTAGTTGAGCCTTCGTGCCACGTTTCGTAAGGTAAAGAGCGAATAGACCAAGTTATGTCTCAAATTGCTCAAAGACGTGAAAGCTCCTCTATGGAGAGAGTTGAGCAATTCCAAAGCATCAATGTGGACCGTTGTACTCTATTTAGTGCTCTTAAAAGTCTAACTTGCTAGTTGAGCCTTCGTGCCACGTTTCGTAAGGTAAAGGCGTATAGACCAAGTTATGTCTCAAATTGCTCAAAGATGAAAAGCTCCTCTATGGAGAGAGTTGAGCAATTCCAAAGCATCAATGTGGACCGTTGTACTCTATTTAGTGCTCTTAAAAGTCTAACTTGCTAGTTGAGCCTTCGTGCCACGTTTCGTAAGGTAAAGACGCGAATAGACCAAGTTATGCTCAAATTGCTCAAAGACGTGAAAAGCTCCTCTATGGAGAGAGTTGAGCAATTCCAAAGCATCAATGTGGACCGTTGTACTCTATTTAGTGCTCTTAAAAGTCTCTTGCTAGTTGAGCCTTCGTGCCACGTTTCGTAAGGTAAAGACGCGAATAGACCAAGTTATGTCTCAAATTGCACAAAACGTGAAAAGCTCCTCTATGGAGAGAGTTGAGCAATTCCAAAGCATCAATGTGGACCGTTGTACTCTATTGAGTGCTCTTAAAAGTCTAACTTGCTAGTTGAGCCTTCGTGCCACGTTTCGTAAGGTAAAGAGCGAATAGACCAAGTTATGTCTCAAATTGCTCAAAGACGTGAAAAGCTCCTCTATGGAGAGAGTTGAGCAATTCCAAAGCATCAATGTGGACCGTTGTACTCTATTTAGTGCTCTTAAAAGTCTAACTTGCTAGTTGAGCCTTCGTGCCACGTTTCGTAAGGTAAAGGCGAATAGACCAGTTATGTCTCAAATTGCACAAAGTGAAAAGCTCCTCCATGGAGAGAGTTGAGCAATTCCAAAGCATCAATGTGGACTTGTACTCTATTGAGTGCTCTTAAAAGTTAACTTGCTAGTTGAGCCTTCGTGCCACGTTTCGTAAGGTAAAGACGCGAATAGACCAGTTATGTGTGAAATTGCACAAAAACGTGAAAAGCTCCTCTATGGAGAGAGTTGAGCAATTCCAAAGCATCAATGTGGACCGTTGTACTCTATTAGTGCTCTTAAAAGCTAACTTGCTTGTTGAGCTTCGTGCCACGTTTCGTAAGGTAAAGACGCGAATAGACCAAGTTATGTTTGAAATTGCACAAAAACGTGAAAAGCTCCTCTATGGAGAGAGTTGAGCAATTCCAAAGCATCAATGTGGACCGTTGTACTCTATTGAGTGCTCTTAAAATCTAACTTGCTAGTTGAGCCTTCGTGCCACGTTTCGTAAGGTAAAGACGCTAATAGACCAAGTTATGTTGAAATTGCACAAAAACATGAAAAGCTCCTCTATGGAGAGAGTTGAGCAATTCCAAAGCATCAATGTGGACCGTTGTACTCTATTGTGCTCTTAAAAGTCTAACTTGCTTATTGAGCCTTCGTGCCACGTTTCGTAAGGTAAAGCGAATAGACCAAGTTATGTTCAAATTGCACAAAAACGTGAAAAGCTCCTCCATGGAGAGAGTTGAGCAATTCCAAAGCATCAATGTGGACCGTTGTACTCTATTTAGTGCTCTTAAAAGTCTAACTTGCTTGTTGAGCTTCGTGCCACGTTTCGTAAGGTAAAGGCGCGAATAGACCAAGTTATGTCTCAAATTGCTCAAAGACGTGAAAAGCTCCTCTATGGAGAGAGTTGAGCAATTCCAAAGCATCAATGTGGACCGTTGTACTCTATTGAGTGCTCTTAAAAGTCTAACTTGCTTGTTGAGCCTTCGTGCCACGTTTCGTAAGGTAAAGACGCGATAGGCCAATTATGTCTCAAATTGCTCAAAACGTGAAAAGCTCCTCTATGGAGAGAGTTGAGCAATTCCAAAGCATCAATGTGGACCGTTGTACTCTATTTAGTGCTCTTAAAAGTCTAACTTGCTAGTTGAGCCTTCGTGCCACGTTTCGTAGGTAAAGACGCGAATAGACCAGTTATGTTGAAATTGCACAAAAACGTGAAAAGCTCCTCTATGGAAGAGTTGAGCAATTCCAAAGCATCAATGTGGACTATTGTACTCTATTTAGTGCTCTTAAAGTCTACTTGCTTGTTGAGCCTTCGTGCCACGTTTTGGTAAAGACGCGAATAGACCAAGTTATGTCTCAAATTGCACAAAACGTGAAAAGCTCCTCTATGGAGAGAGTTGAGCAATTCCAAAGCATCAATGTGGACCGTTGTACTCTATTGAGTGCTCTTAAAAGTCTAACTTGCTAGTTGAGCCTTCGTGCCACGTTTCGTAAGGTAAAGAGCGAATAGACCAAGTTATGTCTCAAATTGCTCAAAGACGTGAAAAGCTCCTCTATGGAGAGAGTTGAGCAATTCCAAAGCATCAATGTGGACCGTTGTACTCTATTTAGTGCTCTTAAAAGTCTAACTTGCTTGTTGAGCCTTCGTGCCACGTTTCGTAAGGTAAAGGCGATAGACCAGTTATGTCTCAAATTGCTCAAAGATGTGAAAAGCTCCTCTATGGAGAGAGTTGAGCAATTCCAAAGCATCAATGTGGACCGTTGCTCTATTAGTGCTCTAAAAGTCTAACTGCTAGTTGAGCCTTCGTGCCACGTTTCGTAGGTAAAGACGCGAATAGACCAAGTTATGTTGAAATTGCACAAAAACGTGAAAAGCTCCTCTATGGAGAGAGTTGAGCAATTCCAAAGCATCAATGTGGACCGTTGTACTCTATTTAGTGCTCTTAAAAGTCTAACTTGCTTGTTGAGCCTTCGTGCCACGTTTCGTAGGTAAAGACGCGAATAGACCAAGTTATGTTTGAAATTGCACAAAAACGTGAAAAGCTCCTCTATGGAAGAGTTGAGCAATTCCAAAGCATCAATGTGGACCGTTGTACTCTATTGAGTGCTCTTAAAATCTAACTTGCTAGTTGAGCCTTCGTGCCACGTTTCGTAAGTAAAGACGTGAATAGACCAAGTTATGTCTGAAATTGCACAAAACGTGAAAAGCTCCTCTATGGAGAGAGTTGAGCAATTCCAAAGCATCAATGTGGACCGTTGTACTCTATTTAGTGCTCTTAAAAGTCTAACTTGCTTGTTGAGCCTTTGTGCCACGTTTCGTAAGGTAAAGACGCGAATAGGCCAAGTTATGTCTCAAATTGCTCAAAACGTGAAAAGCTCCTCTATGGAGAGAGTTGAGCAATTCCAAAGCATCAATGTGGACCGTTGTACTCTATTGAGTGCTCTTAAAAGTCTAACTTGCTTGTTGAGCCTTCGTGCCACGTTTCGTAAGGTAAAGACGCGAATAGACCAAGTTATGTCTCAAATTGCACAAAACGTGAAAAGCTCCTCTATGGAGAGAGTTGAGCAATTCCAAAGCATCAATGTGGACCGTTGTACTCTATTTAGTGCTCTTAAAAGTCTAACTTGCTAGTTGAGCCTTCGTGCCACGTTTGTAAGGTAAAGACGTGAATAGACCAAGTTATGTCTGAAATTGCACAAAACGTGAAAAGCTCTCTATGGAGAGAGTTGAGCAATTCCAAAGCATCAATGTGGACCGTTGTACTCTATTTAGTGCTCTTAAAAGTCTAACTTGCTTGTTGAGCCTTTGTGCCACGTTTCGTAAGGTAAAGACGCGATAGACCAAGTTATGTCTCAAATTGCTCAAAGACGTGAAAAGCTCCTCTATGGAGAGAGTTGAGCAATTCCAAAGCATCAATGTGGACCGTTGTACTCTATTTAGTGCGCTTAAAAGTCTAACTTGCTAGTTAGCCTTCGTGCCACGTTTCGTAAGGTAAAGGCGCGAATAGACCAAGTTATGTCTCAAATTGCTCAAAGACGTGAAAAGCTCCTCATGGAGAGAGTTGAGCAATTCCAAAGCATCAATGTGGACCGTTGTACTCTATTGAGTGCTCTTAAAAGTCTAACTTGCTAGTTGAGCCTTCGTGCGACGTTTCGTAAGGTAAAGATGCGAATAGGCCAACTTATGTCTCAAATTGCTCAAACGTGAAAAGCTCCTCTATGGAGAGAGTTGAGCAATTCCAAAGCATCAATGTGGACCGTTGTACTCTATTTAGTGCTATAAAAGTCTAACTTGCTTCCTTCGTGCCACGTTTCGTAAGGTAAAGGCGAATAGACCAAGTTATGTTCAAATTGCACAAAACGTGAAAAGCACCTCTATGGAGAGAGTTGAGCAATTCCAAAGCATCAATGTGGACCGTTGTACTCTATTGAGTGCTCTTAAAAGTCTAACTTGCTAGTTGAGCCTTCGTGCCACGTTTCGTAGGTAAACGCGCGAATAGACCAAGTTATGTCTCAAATTGCTCAAAGACGTGAAAAGCTCCTCTATGGAGAGAGTTGAGCAATTCCAAAGCATCAATGTGCACCGTTGTACTCTATTGAGTGCTCTTAAAAGTCTAACTTGCTAGTTGAGCCTTCGTGCCACGTTTCGTAGGTAAAGACGCGAATAGGCCAGTTATGTGTGAAATTGCACAAAAACGTGAAAAGCCTCTATGGAGAGAGTTGAGAAATTCCAAAGCATCAATGTGGACCGTTGTACTCTATTGTGCTCTTAAAAGTCTAACTCTTGTTGAGCCTTCGTGCCACGTTTCGTAGGTAAAGACGCGAATAGACCAAGTTATGTTTGAAATTGCACAACAACGTGAAAAGCACCTCTATGGAAGAGTTGAGCAATTCCAAAGCATCAATGTGGACCGTTGTACTCTATTTAGTGCTCTTAAAAGTCTAACTTGCTAGTTGAGCCTTCGTGCCACGTTTCGTAAGGTAAAGACGCGAATAGACCAAGTTATGTCTCAAATTGCTCAAAACGTGAAAAGCTCTCTATGGAGAGAGTTGAGCAATTCAAAGCATCAATGTGGACCGTTGTACTCTATTGAGTGCTCTTAAAAGTCTAACTTGCTAGTTGAGCCTTCGTGCCACGTTTCGTAAGGTAAAGACGCGAATAGACCAAGTTATGTCTGAAATTGCACAAAACGTGAAAAGCTCTCTATGGAGAGAGTTGAGCAATTCCAAAGCATCAATGTGGACCGTTGTACTCTATTTAGTGCTCTTAAAAGTCTAACTTGCTTGTTGAGCCTTCGTGCCACGTTTCGTAAGGTAAAGACGCGATAGGCCAAGTTATGTCTCAAATTGCTCAAAGACGTGAAAAGCTCCTCTATGGAGAGAGTTGAGCAATTCCAAAGCATCAATGTGGACCGTTGTACTCTATTTAGTGCTCTTAAAAGTAACTTGCTAGTTGAACCTTCGTGCCACGTTTCGTAAGGTAAAGGCGCGAATAGACCAAGTTATGTCTCAAATTGCACAAAACGTGAAAAGCTCCTCTATGGAGAGAGTTGAGCAATTCCAAGCATCAATGTGGACGTTGTACTCTATTGAGTGCTCTTAAAAGTCTAACTTGCTAGTTGAGCCTTCGTGCGACGTTTCGTAAGGTAAAGATGCGAATGACCAACTTATGTTCAATTGCACAAAACGTGAAAAGCTCCTCATGGAAGAGTTGAGCAATTCCAAAGCATCAATGTGGACCGTTGTACTCTATTGAGTGCTCTTAAAAGTCTAACTTGCTAGTTGAGCCTTCGTGCCACGTTTCGTAAGGTAAAGGCGCGAATAGACCAAGTTATGTCTCAAATTGCTCAAAGACGTGAAAAGCTCCTCTATGGAGAGAGTTGAGCAATTCCAAAGCATCAATGTGGACCGTTGTACTCTATTTAGTGCTCTAAAAGTCTAACTTGCTAGTTGAGCCTTCGTGCCACGTTTCGTAAGGTAAAGGCGCGAATAGACCATGTTATGTGTCAAATTGCCAAAGATGTGAAAAGCTCCTCTATGGAGAGAGTTGAGCAATTCCAAAGCATCAATGTGACCGTTGTACTCTATTTAGTGCTCTTAAAAGTCTAACTTGCTAGTTGAGCCTTCGTGCCACGTTTCGTAGGTAAAGACGCGAATAGACCAGTTATGTTGAAATTGCACAAAAACGTGAAAAGCTCCTCTATGGAGAGAGTTGAGCAATTCCAAAGCATCAATGTGACCGTTGTACTCTATTTAGTGCTCTTAAAAGTCTATCTGCTTGTTGAGCCTTCGTGCCACGTTTCGTAGGTAAAGACGCGAATAGACCAAGTTATGTTTGAAATTGCACAAAACGTGAAAAGCTCCTCTACAGAGAGTTGAACAATTCCAAAGCATCAATGTGGACCGTTGTACTCTATTGAGTGCTCTTAAAAGTCTAACTTGCTAGTTGAGCCTTCGTGCCACGTTTCGTAAGGTAAAGGAGCGAATAGACCAAGTTATGTCTCAAATTGCTCAAAGACGTGAAAAGCTCCTCTATGGAGAGAGTTGAGCAATTCCAAAGCATCAATGTGGACCGTTGTACTCTATTTAGTGCTCTTAAAAGTCTAACTTGCTTGTTGAGCCTTCGTGCCACGTTTCGTAAGGTAAAGCGATAGACCAGTTATGTCTCAAATTGCACAAAGTGTGAAAAGCTCCTCTATGGAGAGAGTTGAGCAATTCCAAAGCATCAATGTGGACCGTTGCACTCTATTGAGTGCTCTTAAAAGTAACTTGCTAGTTGAGCCTTCGTGCCACGTTTCGTAGGTAAAGACGCGAATAGACCAAGTTATGTTGAAATTGCACAAAAACGTGAAAAGCCTCTATGGAGAGAGTTGAGCAATTCCAAAGCATCAATGTGGACCGTTGTACTCTATTTAGTGCTCTTAAAAGTCTAACTCGCTTGTTGAGCCTTCGTGCCACGTTTCGTAGGTAAAGACGCGAATAGACCAAGTTATGTTTGAAATTGCACAAAAACGTGAAAAGCTCCTCTATGGAGAGAGTTGAGCAATTCCAAAGCATCAATGTGGACCGTTGTACTCTATTGAGTGCTCTTAAAATTCTAACTTGCTAGTTGAGCCTTCGTGCCACGTTTCGTAAGGTAAAGACGCTAATAGACCAAGTTATGTGTGAAATTACACAAAAACGTGAAAAGCTCCTCTATGGAGAGAGTTGAGCAATTCCAAAGCATAAATGTGGACCGTTGTACTCTATTGAGTGCTCTTAAAATTCTAACTTGCTTGTTGAGCCTTCGTGCGACGTTTCGTAAGGTAAAGATGCGAATTGACCAACTTATGTTTGAAATTGCACAAAAACATGAAAAGCTCCTCCATGGAGAGAGTTGAGCAATTC